>NW_026943370.1:0-33979 GCF_024139115.2 Armigeres subalbatus | reverse complement strand
CAAACATGCAAACCAGCACGACAACACAAAATCTAAATTTTCAGCAACACCTAGCAAATCAGGCACCTATGCAAACAGAATCTCAATTTCATTTTTTAGGCCGAGTGTGTACCGCGTACACAGTGAACGCGTCCATATCGAACTATATGTCTATTTAAACGTAGATTTATCAGATTCAGAAATGTACTTTTATAGTAGATACTGGATCAGATATATCTATAATCAAAATAAATAAAAGGTAAAAACCAACACACAAATCTATTACGCCGCCGAAAAATGCATTATAACTGGGGATAGGACAAGATGGAATATACTCATTGGGTAGTACTTTTGCTAAAATAAAAAGCAGAAACTATACAAATCGAGCATAAATTCCTAACATAGTTAACAATGATTTTCCAATTCCTACCGATGGTATTCTTGGAAGAGATTTTTTAACAAAATACAAATGTAACATTAGTTATGAGCCATGGTTGCTTACTTTTACACAATTAATCAAACTGAAATAATATCAATACCAATGAGAGGATAACTATCGAAACAAAATATTCTTACCCCCTATTTAGGCATGAAGTAGTTCGATACATACCAAATTTTAAGTTGACAGGAAGATATGGTAGTTTATTCAAGAAATTGAACCTGGTGTTTTCTGTGGAAACACTATCATATCTCCGCAAATCAACCAATTTTCAAATTTATGAACACTACCAAAAGTTCTGTGTTTATAACATATTCAAAATTTAAGCCTAAGATGGAACCCTTCGAAATTTCCAAGTAGATTTCACCTTAAAATCGTTCAAAAATCAAAAATACAGACGAAAAATAATATTAGATCAAATTGATACTAAGCATATGCCTACGTATGCAAAAGGAGAATTAGAAAAATTGATAATTCAATACGAAGACATTTTTAATATAGAAGATGAAAAATTATCAACCAACAATTTTTATACACAGAACATTAGCCTAAATGATAATGTTCCTGTGTACATCCCAAATTATAAAACAATTCATGCTCAAGGTGAAGAAATTGAAAGGCAAATTCAAAAGATGATAACCGAAGAGATAATTGAACCTTCAGTTTCATCATACAACTCTTCTATACTGTTAGTACCAAAGAAATCGGACAACTCAGACAAGAAATGGCGTTTAGTCATAGATTTTCGACAACTTAATAAGAAAATAATGCCAGATAAATTCCCACTACCGAGGATTGAGACTATATTAGATCAACTCGGTAGAGCGAAATATTTTTCTACATTGGATTTGATGTCTGGATTTCATCAAATACCTTTGGAAACAAATTGCAGAAAATATACTGCATTTTCAAGTAATTCAGGTCATTATCAATTCAAAAGATTACCATTCGGATTAAATATAAGTCCAAACAGTTTTCAGCGAATGATGACCATCGCAATGGCAGGTCTAACACCAGAAAGAGCTTTTATTTATATCGACGATTTTGTCGTCATTGGATGTTCTTTGAAACATCACTTGAAAAATTTGGAATCAGTTTTTGAACGTTTGAGAAATTACAACCTTAAACTTAACTTAACAAAATGTAAATTTCTTAGAACCGAAGTGACTTATCTCAGTCATAAGATAACAGATAGAGGGATATTACCTGACGAATCTAAATTCGAAACCATAAAAATTATCCTATTCCTAAAAATGCAGATGATGTACGAAGATTTGTTGCTTTCTGCAACTATTATCGTAAATTCGTAGCAAATTTTTCCAACATTGCTTATCCTTTAAACCAACTTCTGAAGAAAAATGCAACTTTCAAATGGACACAAGAGTGTCAAAATGCATTCGATTTTCTCAGACATCAATTAATGTCACCAACATTACTACAGTACCCAGATTTTACAAACAAATTTATACTTACGACAGATGCTTCTGACATAGGATGCGGAGCGGTTCTGTCGCAGATCACGGAAGAAGGAGACGACCGATAGCTTTTGCGAGTAAAACCTTTACTCCAGCTGAGAAAAATAAGCCAGTAATACTCAAAGAATTAACAGCCATACATTTGGCGATAAACTACTTTGAATCATACCTTTACGGAAGACGTTTCACTGTAAGAACAGACAACAGACCTATTGTCTATCTGTGCAATATTAAAAACCCTAGATCTAAATTAACTAGAATGCGTGTTGATCTTGAAGGATTTGACTACGATGTTGTATATATTAAAGGTAAGGAAAATGTAGTAGCCGACGCACTATCGCGTATAATTACTACATCTGAAGAATTAAAACACACAAATGTATTATTGATTAATACGAGGGCGATGACCCGTAAAAATGCGCAAACAAAAATTAAAGAAAAAGAAAATAATAAAGAAACAATGGAGACTGATCACCTCTCAATATATGAAACAGAGAGTCCTACGGAAACTAATAAAATGATAAAGCTGTCGACAGCCGTAGTAGACAACACAATGAAATTTATAATATCGAGAAAAACACCTGTAGCATTAGTGCATCAGAATGTTAAAAATGGAAGTCAAAATTTAGATTCTGCTCTTCCAAAAATCGATGAATCTGCAAGAAAAAATATAAAGAACAAAACACCTGTGGTATTAGTACATCAGGATGTTAGAAATGGAAGTCAAACTTTAGAGTTTGCTCTTCCAGAAATTGAAAAATACGCAAAAAGAAACAATATAAAGAAATTAGCTCTGTCTGCAGAAGATTTTATATTCAAATTGGTACCAATGAACTATTTTAAAATAATTGCAAACAAAATCTTGAAGCATTTGCAAATAATTATTTATAAGGAAGCAAAATTTATTGCTAACGCAGAAGATATCCAAACTATTTTACATAATCATCATAATACACCAACCGGAGGTCACGTAGGACAACATCGCTTATATCTACGTATCCGTGAAAAGTATAAATGGCATGATATGAAAGGATCTATTGCTAAATTCGTCAAGGCCTGCGAATTGTGCAAAAGAAACAAAATTATCAAACATACTAGAGAACCAATGACAATAACAACAACCCCATCAAAACCATTTGAAATTATTTCCATAGATACAGTCGGACCTTTACCGATAACCATAAATAACAATCGATACTGTGTAACTATCCAGTGTGATTTGACAAAATACATTGTTATTATCCCAATACCAAACAAAGAAGCTAATACTATTGCGAGAGCTTTAGTAGAACATTTCATATTGATTTACGGACATTTTTTAGAAATGCGATCTGATCAAGGCACCGAATATAAGAATGAAGTTCTTGAACAGATATGCAAACTTCTACAAATAAAGCAAACGTTTTCAACCCCTTATCACCCCGAATCTATTGGATCATTGGAAAGAAATCACAGATGTTTAAATGAATATCTAAGATCGTTCACCAACGAACACCAATCAGATTGGGATGAATGGATTAAATACTATGAATTTTCATATAATACAACTCCACATGCAAACCACAGTTATACACCTTTTGAACTTATTTTTGGCAGAAAAGCAATACTTCCACAAGACAACTTCGAATATCCTAACGAACCAATTTATAACTTTGAAACTTTCAAAAACGAACTTCAATTTAAATTACAAAAATCTCATGAAATAGCTAAACAAAAACTATTAGAACAAAAAAATCAAAGGAAAATACAATATGATAACGTTATAAATCCAGTTTATATAAACATTAATGATACAGTGTATTTGAAAAATGAAAATAGAAGAAAACTTGACTCTTTTTATATTGGACCATATACTGTTATTTCAACTTGTGAACCAAATTGTGAAATTAAACATGTCAATACAGGAAATACTATTATTGTACACAAAAATAGAATAATCAAAAAGTGACTTATTTTAAGTAGAGTTCCACCGAGCCTAACCTCAAAAAAAAAAGTAAAATTCAAAAAATAAGTAAATAAGATGAGGTAGGTGAATGTTCCGAGCCTCACGCTACGGAGTGAAAAATTCGGCTAGAACTATCAAAGATAAACTCAACAAAAAAAAAAAGAAAATAAAATTGTAAAAAAAGGGGAAAAATTATAAAAACACATTTGTAAAAGTCAACTGGAGAAAGACACCTTTGAAAAATCATGATTTCATTGCATTACATCATTCTCCCAAAGGGGGGAGGTGTGGCATTCCTTTATACGAAAGCGTAATTAAAATCAATCGAACCACAGTAAACTAATATAGCATACCAACCAACCTAGCACCGATGTAACGAACGAACGCAAAGTGCAACGCAGGATTATGTAATTGTAAACAGTACATCTGGAAGTCATTCACCGTCGAACTGCATCGTTCTCTCGTCCCTCTCTACCTACTGCGGGACGCGAGGGTCGATACAATGCAGTTCGAAGGAGTCAAATATCAAACAAGGGCATTCAAACCAAGTTAACCAAACACACTGATAATGCAAGGCCATGCTATTTTGGATATTTGTCACTCCAGTCGTCTTCTTTATACAATACAATAATTGTTATAACATTGAACCCGAACGGGTATAAATATGCCCACAGTTACGAGAAATAAACGATTCTGATTTTGAAGCTCGACCTTACTAGTTGACTCTAGCTAAGCATTCGACTACTTTAAAACAAGTGTATTCTCTTGTGACCCTGCTGGAAATCTTCAGTTAGGCATTCACACAAATAGAAAAAGTCCTCGCGATATCGCCGCGCTTACATCCCGTTGTCAGACTCGGAATTTAACATGATCGTATAGTGTACTTGTGATTTAGTGATATGATTAAAGAGTGAATAATCATAGCAAATCCGGGTATTCCTCCGGAAGTTCCTCCGGGAATTCCTCCGGAAGTTCCTCCGGGAATTTCTCCGGAAGTTCCTCCGGGAATTTCTCCGGAAGTTCCTCCGGGAATTTCTCCGGAAGTTCCTCCGGGAATTTCTCCGGAAGTTCCTCCGGGAATTTCTCCGGAAGTTCGTCCAGCAATCCCTCCGAAAGTTCCACCACAAATTCCTTCCACCAGAAATTCCTCCAAAAGTTCCTTGAGGAAATCATCCAGAAATATTTCTTGAAATTTCTTCATAAGTTCCTCCAAGCACTCCTGGAAATTCATCTTGAAATTTTATCCAGAATTCCTCCTGAAACTCTACCGAGAGTTCCTCCAGAATTTCCTCCAAGAGTTGCTCCGAGTGTTCCTCAGAGAAATCTAGCTCAACTTTTCAAAAGGACCTAAGTAACATTTGTTTTAATGAAATAATTTGAATATTGCAATCCACAGACCAATATGAAAGCTTTTGATTGCAGTACTCAAATTAATTAATTTGAAAAAATGTTGTTTAGGTCCTTTTGAAAAGTTAAGCGAGAAATTCCTCCAGGTGTTTCTCGAAGAAATTTCTTCGGAAGTTGCTGGAAGGAATTCCTCCTGAAGTTCTACAAAGGAATTCCTCTGGAAGTTCCTTCAGGAACTCCTCCAGAAGTTCCTTAGAGGAATTCCCCTGGAAGTTCCTCAAAAGCATTCCGCCGGAAGTTCCTCAAAGGAGTTCCTCCGGAAGTTCCTAAAAGAAATTCTTCCGGCATGTGGTCCCGTAGCGTAGGTGGCTATACGTTCGCCTTATAAGCGAATGAACATGGGCTAGATTCCCATCCCCTTCACCAAACCCTCGTCAGTCGCCGGCAGCGCAGTCCCATCGGTGGCGTTTGAGGTAACGCCTCACGGACACGTCTGCCAGACAACAACTGATAAAACTGATCTCGAAGGCATTCCTCCAACGTACTTCGAAAAATGGCAACCGAACAAAGCAACGATCATTGGATTCACCATATGGACAAATGGACACAAGGACTCACGATGATATCGGCAACGACAACAATATCGAACTACGGGTATCCATAGATTCTGTACAGCAGAATACTACAGTAGATCACGGTTCAGTAGCGCTTAAGAACACAGAGCGCCAAGAAAGTAAAAATAAAATTTTACTTAATTATGCTTGTCAACGGGACAAGTGTGCGTGGCCGGACTCGCTTGCCGACGAAGGGGAGAGAGAGCCACAGCATCCAGGGACATTCGCCTCCTCTACGATATCTCACAACGCTTAAGCGAGGCGAAGATGGATGCAACGATGCCTGTAAAAGACGCGAATGGTCACCCTTTTTCAAGTGCCAACCAGGCCACCACCACCTCAGCATGATCTGTCCAGAATGCGACGTGTAACGCGCGTCAACACCGAAGCGCCATCACTGCTAGAGATTCAAACATCTACCATGACATCTGCTCATCTTCTGCATCGTTTATTTCGTAATATAGGACACCTCAACCTTCCCGGTCGACTGGTTGCAAAGTATCTTAGTGAAGGTGCCCAAAAGGATGACCTGACTGTGGTACTCGTCAGTTATCAGACATGATGTTGCTGTGTACCGTCTTCAAAGTTCTATGCAAAGTTATCCTAGCCCGAATTCAGGAAAGATCGATGCGACTTTCAGGCGGCAGCAGACCGGGTTCCTGTGCCGGAAGATCCTGTGTGGACCTTGTTGTCACGCTCCGTATCATTCTGGAGCAGGTCAACGAATTCCAAGAGTCCCTTTACTTGGTATTCTTGAGAATATGTGGGGACCCTGGGACGCAAGGGTGTTCCTGAGAAAATTATCGGCCTCATCGAGGCATAGTACGAGGTCTTTTTGTGCAGAGTACTGCACAATGGGGTCGTGTGTGGCTCTATCCGGGTCGTAGCTGGTGTGAGACAAGGGTGTATTCCATCACCGTTACTGTTCCTTATTGTAATCGACGTTAATCTGGTAGGTGCTAAACCTATGGCAGCCTTTAACCATGGAGAATCTAAACGACATCGAATAGGCTGATGACGTGAACTTCTCGCTCAACGGTGCTCTGATATGCAGAGTAAGCTCAACGACTCGTCTTCCGCAGGATTAGTCATCAACGTTAACAAAACCAAATCGTAGGACATAAACACGGCAGCCTCTTCCAGTTTTACAGTAGTTGGACAATCAGTGGAGAATGTTGAAAGTTCGAATATTTTGGAAGCCATGTGGCGTCAGACGGCGGTACCAAGATCAACATAGGCGTCACTATAGGCGCACGGATCAAGAAAGCAAGGGCTGCCTTTGCGAGGTTAAGTAATATCTGGAAGAACAGGCAGATATAACGCATCAAAAACCGAATTTTCAACTCTAACGTGAAATCTGTACTGTTATACGGCTATTCATCAACAGATGCCTACGGTACATAATTTATGCCTGGTGGCCTCACAACTGGATCTCAAACAATGAGCTCCACTGTCCGATAGTAAGGCCGAGGAGCCGATAGTAATGGAAATCTCAGGGATCGGAAGTGGGGCTGGATCGGCCACACTTCACGAAGGAGCGGAAACGAAATATGCAAACTAGCATTAGACTTGAACGCAGCGGGACATCGAAGCAGAGGCAAACCCAGAGGCTCATGACGTCTCATAGAAGAAGTCGACCTTAATCTAACCTGGCTACAGGTAAAAGCGATAGCTGGTCGTCGCTCAGGATGGAGATCTTTCAAGTCGGCCCTTTGCTCCACCGGAGGCGTACAGGATTCATAAGTAAGTAATAAAATAATCTTCATGCTGCTAGATAAAACTGAACTTAACAGTAAAAATCCACTTCAAAATTGTACCACACCCTTCAACCTAACTTCTTTAACAGTTCTCCAATATCCATCGATATGGTAGAAAATATTCGGTGGCGTGGTAAATTCACATACAGCGGCATGCCGACGCGGCGACGGTATAAGAAAATCACAGGTCTAACTGGAAGTCGGCTATCTTAAATTTAAAAATAACGCCAAACACCAAATTCCGGCTTTCGCTCATCGAGCCTGTTCCGGCAATACCCAGTTCTTAGGTTTTGTCAATCAAATAGACTGATAAACTTTTCACTTATCAATACATTTTCTAAGTCTTTTCAAGACTTAGAAAATTTTTCGATGGTATTTTTTACACGGATTTTCGAATTAACGCGGTCTTTTTTACACGGATTTTCGAATTAACACGGTTTTTTTTACACGGATTTTCGAATTAGCACGGTTTTTTTACACGGATTTTCGAATTAACGCGGTTTTTCACACGGTTTTTTTTGCGAGGTACATATCCCCTCGTAAAAAAAAACCTGGGTATATAGCAGAACATGTCCCGACGGCGCTCTGTGTTTTCCAAAGTTTGGCCAACGGACTTCACTCAGTCCCAGGATCTCAAGCTTCATGCGGCGTGCCTCATTGGCAAGTTGTATCAATTTACCCTGCTGGGCTAGGGTCAAAACGTTCCATTTTCCTATTCGTGTCCGTTGTTTCGCGCTAAGAGTCGTCGCCGTAAAACCAGTCCGTCTTCTTTCATTATCGGATTCTCGAACAAATTGATGTTTCGGGAACAGTAGGTTGTTGGCCCAAGGTTCCCTATCCACCGGGATGGGGCTGCCATGTTAGGTATTGCTTCCGGGGAATAGCATTTCATACTCAGCCGCTGGATGCCAGAACAGACGCTGTTGGAGCCGCACCTCCTTGGTGAACAGACGCTCGATCAGTCGGGTCAAATTTGATTAAAGTCCCACCCTACACCAGAGCTAGGCTAGTGCGCTTTGAGCGGCACACGGTCGGTTTGATAGGGCCTGCTTGGGGACACATGCAGCTTTTTATAGAAGTTCAACAGAGCCCACTGTCCCACATCTTAGGCAGACCCCACAGGACGCACCCTCTCACTCTAGCTAATGTCAGAAGGACAACAGTGCCCAGGCTACACTACCAGCTAAGTACGCAACCCTTAGCTGGCGGTCAATTGTCATCGGAAGACCCGTGGAAGGTTGATATTGGAACTTGTGAGGACCAGAGCTATGTTAGGCGCTCCTTCCCGGATGTCAACTCACCATTTCGTAGCCCACCTTAAGCCTTCGTTACAGGGATTTCTTGGATAACCAAGAACCTATGATGTGAATACATTCCATTCTATGTATCATAACAATTATGCATGTAAATTATAAAGTCTAATTCCAAGAATTTCTTGAATACATACAGAGATGAAAAGAAACTTTGTGAAGTTCAATTTTAAATTTGATGAAGAAAACAGTGATTTGGCTTCGTAATGCACAAGGTCACTTTTGCCCTGCAAATAAATTATGGGATCAATCCATATGCACACCATAACTTGTTATACTACAACTGTGCAAAACAAATTTAATTAAAATTTCTTCAAATTTCATTTCATCAGCTTTCATTTTAGTAGAGTCGAGAATAGGGCTTTTCCTTAATTGATACTTGATTCTTCTGTCAGTTCCTTCGCTGTTTACATTTTGGGCTGGCGCATTTCAACCCGCATCGTTTGCGTTTGCACAAAAATGCAGCACTAAAATCGTTTTCTCATAATATAGGGACACGGCAGGTATTTACGTCCATCGTCGTAGGGGCTAAAACCAACGAAAGCAACGTACATTTGCTAGAACTCCACTATAGCAGAACGTTTCTCCTGAGCTTACGATTTGGTACGTATGAGTTTTACAAAAAAAACGTCTCTTTTATTGGTTTTCGAGACTATGACGAACAGACGAAAATACCTGCCGTGCCCCTACTTAATTGGTTTTCCGTCCAAATTTTTATTCAGTATTTTAAATGATAAATTAAATTATTGGTAAACAAACACTTTCGATCATTATCATCGTTAAATTCGAAAATTTTCTGAGGAGCGCATATTGATCGTTGCTTACCTAGAACCTAGAACCAATCCCGACTAGAAGAGCATAACAAAAACTGAACATAGTTTTATCACATTGTGATACTTATAACTTATTTTGATAAAATTTTGTTCTTAGTAGCCATTATCGCCCTCCATTAATGGGGCCCTCCTTAGCCGTGCGGAAAGACGCGCGGCTACAAAGCAAGACCATGCTGAGGGTGGGCATAAAAGTATCATCGTGCTAGCCTCATGATATACGAATGCAAAAATGGTAACCTGGCTTAGAAACCTCGCAGTTAATAACTGTGGAAGTGCTTAATGAACACTAAGCTGCGTGGCGGCTCTGTCCCAGTGTGGGGATGTAATGCCAATAAGAAGAAGAAGAAGAAGAAGAAGAAGAAGAAGAAGAAGCCATTATCGCCCAAATGTTGTAACAAGAATGTATCATATTATGATTTAATGTCTCGTAGCTATAGACATTACAACATTGATGTAGTTTTAAAAGGTTGCCTAATTTGCAATGGGCTTAGTTTCATTGAAGTATGTAAAAAGTTCCAACTGTACAGTAACCAATATATTGTGTATCGGATTCTGTTATAAATTTCTAGCAAAATATGTTATATTTGTGATAAAATTGCAACAAAATTTGATAGCTTTTTGTTTCAAGTTATGTAATTTTTATAAAAATTTAGTTATTTTAACATCCTGCACCAAGTTTCTAACACATTTTGTTATAGAAAATTAGTATAACATAAAACATATGTTGATATAATTTTGATATGACCTTCTACCCGGGATAATTACTATTCAAATGAAGCTTTAATCAATGTTATTTAATGTTAACCAAATCTGTTTAAAACATTCCTTTTATTAAACGTTTCACAGCAATTTAGTAAATTTTATTACCAAATAACATGCCAGTACTGCTTTCCATTATTTTAAGTATTTTTTTATTTGCTTTACTGCTTCGTACACCGCATAAAGGAAGGACAACTAGTCAGTGGCATCACCCAGCAAGGTACCATCCACGCCAGACTGCTAGTGGTGAGGTGATAAACGCGCGAAATTGTGCCCACGGACAGATAGACGGTTGTTGCGCACAGCCTCTCCAGCGACACGGACACAATTGAATCACTCCCACCGCGCGCGGCGCGGACTAGCATTTCTGTGCCCTCCGGCAGCCCTGCAATTCAGTATAAGGACGCGAAGGGGTGCTATAAATAGTGCACCATATGCGCGCGCAACTACCATCTTGGGACAGCAAACAATGATGCATTATTTCACCATCCCGAGAGTCAGGTTTACATACAATAATTATTTGTAGGATTTTCTGGTATCGGACCTAAAGGGTTCTCGTTTGTTGCCGTCGCAGTCACCGTCGTCGTTCGTTTTCACGGTACAACCGCCCACCCGCATTCGAGTTCAAGTCTGAGGGGACCTTGAAGCCGGTACCCAGATAGGCTGGCAAGTCAACGGCCACGTTGCTGCTAGTGCGGTGTCATGTCGTGGCGACGGGTTTCTGCCGGTATCTTGCTGGCTGGCTGGTAAGAGGCTGGGCTGGCTCATAGTTCCTCAGTTCCACGATAGAAGACGAACGATGACGACGGACGAATATAATCGTACACATAATGAACAAATCGTTAACCTTTTCATCAACGCCTACATCCCATTTGGCTTGTTTTGCGTCTAGCTTTGGCTTTGGCTGATGGGCATAGAGCGTCGTCGCAGTTCAATAGAACTACGAGTGGTTCCCGAGAGAGCCACTTCACCGTTTATAGAACCCTAGCGCTGGTTGGGTTTTGGTTCTGGCTACAGTCTGGAGGGAACGCATTTGAATAGCTTATGTTTCCATATTTGGTACAATTTGTTTATGACAATATCAGGTTACAATTAAGTTTGTCTGAGAGTTAGACTTAATATCTGTAGACCATAGTGGTTGGATTCCCAGAATTACTTAATTAGGAACCGTAATCCGTGTTCAGTCTCCAGTTAGTCTCCAGTTAGCC
Organism: Armigeres subalbatus; assembly: GCF_024139115.2. Lineage (NCBI taxonomy): Eukaryota > Metazoa > Arthropoda > Insecta > Diptera > Culicidae > Armigeres > Armigeres subalbatus. Next base: position 22,313 of record NW_026943370.1, on the reverse strand, counting down.
TTGCAAGCAAAGACGTAGGATTGCCAATCCGGACATGGCGAGTTCGATTATCGGCCCGGTCTTTAATGTTGTAGGGTAGGGTGGTGTATTCATTGTACTTGCCACTTAATATACATACTCATGCAATCACACTTGGGATTTTCAAAGCAAAAGGCTCGAAATTAATTACTCCAGCTGGCGCTGCAAAATTCTACAAAAAGTAGATGTTTCCTGAAGGGAAAAGTGCGATAAATCGATTGCGCGGGGTTTCGTGCTGATCAGACCACTTTAAAGTGCCCATTTTTCCCAAATTCCCCTAAAAATCACAACATTTCTACTATGCCTCGAACTGACGCTGATATTTTTTCAATAATTATAAGTTTCTTGAAGGGAAAACGTGTGATGAATCGATAGAGAGGGGTTTCGTGCTGGTCAGACCACTTTGAAGTGCCCATTTTGCCCAAATTCCTTTAAAATCACAATATTTCTACTATGCCTCGAACTGTCGCTGATATTTTTCAATAAGTATAAGTTTCCTGAAGGAAAAAGTGGTAAATCGAATGCGAGGGGTTTCGTGCTGGTCAGACCACTTTGAAGTGCCCATTTTGCCCTAATTCCCCTGAAATCATAATATTTGTACTGTGCCTCGAACTGACGCTGATATTTTTTCAATAATTATAAGTTTCCTGTAGGGAAAACGTGTGATAAATCGATTTCTAGGGGTTTCGTGCTGGTCAGATAACTTTAAAGTGCCCATTTTGTTCAGATTCCCCTAAAAATCACAATATTTTTACTATGCCTCGAACTGACGCTGATATTTTTTCAATAATTATAAGTTTTCTGAAGGGAAAAAGTGTGATATCGAATGCGAGAGGTTTCGATGCTGGTCAGAACACTTTGAAGTGCCCATTTCGCTCTGTTTCCCCTGAAATCACAACATTTCTGCCACGCCTCTAACTGATACTGATATTCTTTAAATAATTATAAGTTTCATGAAGGGAAAAAGTGTGATAAATCAATTGCGAGGGGTTTCGTGCTGGTCAGATCACTTTGAAGTGCCCATTTTGCCCAAATTCCCCTAAAAATCACAATATTTTTACTATGCCTCGAACTGACGCTGATATTATGCCTTAAACTGATGCTGATATTCTTCAATAAATATATGTTTCATGAAGAGAAAAAGTGCGCCAAATCGATTGCGGGTGGTATCGTGCTGCTCACACCTCTTTAAAGTGCCCATTTGCCGATATTTCCTTAAAACCGATATTTCCGCTATGCCTCGAACTGACGCTGCTGATATTTCTATAATAAATATATGTTTCCTGAAGGTAAAAAGTGCGATTATTCGATTGAGGATTTCGTGCTGGTCAGACTTTGAAGTGTCCATTTTGCACAATTCTCTTGAAAAATCACAATATTTTCCTTTACCTTGAAGTGACGCTGATATTTTCTCAACAAAATGTTATGAAATGTTTCGGAAAAGACAATAAAATTCAATGAAGAACATTCTTCAGGAGGTAAAACATATTGTTCAAACACACTTTGTCTTGTCCGATTCTTTCTTCAAAGGATGCATTTTCCCGGCATATGGAAAAGGAAGATATGAATCCTTTATTCAAATGCTTCTAAAGTAATTTTTTTAAGAAAATCAATGTTAATTAATTTGATTCCTTCTTTCAATTGATGTATTTTCATGGTTTATGACAAGGGAAGATAATAATAAGAAGATATAAGGTATATTTGATTCCTTCTTTTGATTCGTGTAGTCGCTTGGTTTAAGGCAAGTCAAGCATTTGCCCAGCAGAAGGCAAGAGGGAATATGGTTTTTGCCATTATCGTGCAACATAGTTGTACTGAAAGGCTATCATTTCACTACAATATCGAACTTTTTATAGAAAGCTCAGAGAACAGAGACCCATAATGTTATATACCAATCGACTCAGCTCGACGAACTGAGTAAGTGTCTGTTTGTCCGTGTGTATGTGTGTGTGTGCGTGTAAATTCACATACTAATTCTAAACCGATTCTCTTACATCAAGTTACAGAGAATAAAGCGTAGTTGATCACTATTGAATTTCATAACGATTGCGCATTCCAAAAAATCTAAATATTAAAATAGTTATGAAACATAGTAATTAAGTTATAGCATGCCATAAAATGCCTTGAAGTATCAACCCATGCAAGCTCTTCTACTCGATTTAGTACACGACTTTACTGCCATCATACGCATATTTGTCACATGTTTGGTTGGATTTCCTATATACATGGGACAGTTATGCGTATAACGACAGTTTAGTATGTACAACAATTGAAACGCAAGCTTTGATTGCATGCAAGTTACGACGCATAACACCAGAACGTTTATGCCGCTTTCTGATATAATAAAAAGCTCGCATAAAATGCGCACGCTAATAATACTTTACTTAGTGATTTTAAAATTAATGTCACAAATAATTCCGCATTTCAACGAATTTTCCGATAATGCATTTGATTGTTTGATTGGGTTGTTTAATAATGCACGAGAAAGGAAACCACTGCTAGGTGGATCAATCTGGATTAGTTTTTCTTTGAATTCAGTCATTCGCTCTGTTTAAGGCAAGGGGATATATGATCACTTCTTTGTGGGATCCATTTACCTGGCGGAAGGCAAGAAAGAATATGATTCTTATTTTAAATTCACATTTTCTCGGTTTAAGGCAAGAGGAGATATGATCTTTTTCCGAAGAATGCATTTTTACCACCCTTCTGGCGTCCTATACTACCACAAGGGGTTTGACAATAGCCATATGTCCACGGACGGTAGCTCATTACCGTCCGTTGTTATTGTATGAAAATAAACATTATGTGTTTTGTTTACTATTTGTTTTGGTTAAATCTGAAAATTGTTTTCGAAATAATTTGCAAGATTTCCATCTTTGACCATGGGAATTATGTTATTTGATGATAAAATATAATAAACTAACGAATTGGAGTGAATTGATAGGTGAAATCAAACGCTACACGAAATCATATTTCGTAACTTGTTCTCCCGCTCCGAATCAAACAAAAGATATTATTATTGTTTATACTGTGATGAGCATCACAGTTGAAATGGTCCGGGGATGCAATTCGAACAACATTCAATAGTGAAATTGAAATGAAATAAATGGTGTGCAGAAAGATGTTTTAGGATTATATTTACATGCCCATAATAGCTGGTATTATTTTTGAATAATTTGAAAATATGTAGCCAACAATAGTTTGGATAAAATGTAGTTGCTTGTAAACGCACGATTCGGGAGAAGTACTTTTCAAAATGTATGCTGGACATATTCATGAAGATTTGATTTGATTTTGAAGGGGTTGATTTTACGGCTGACGGTAAGGTTAGGATATGAAACATGCATTTCCCCTCTTTGTCATTCCTTACTTTTAAGCATTTATCAGTCTTGTCTTAGAAGAAAACACATGTCTCGAATGAAGACTCAGAGTTCCATACATCAGCGTCAGTTCGATGCACAACTGAAATATTGTTATTTCAGAGGAATTGGGGTAAAATGGGCATGTTAAAGATGACTGACCAGCACGAAATCCCGCGCAATCGATTTATAGTACTTTTTCATAATCGATTTATCACAGGTTTTCCCTTCAGGAAACTTATAATTATTGAAGAAATATCAGCGTCAGTTCAAGGCATAGTAGAAATATTGTGATTTCATGGGAATTTGGGCAAAATGGGCACTGGTCTGACCAGCACGAAACCCCTCGCAATCGATTTATCACGCTTTTTCGCTTCAGGAAACTTATAATTATTGAAAAAATATCAGCGTCAGTTCGAGGCATAGTAGAAATACACTGGATTCTGTTTTTCACGATTTACATTTTCTCAATTTTCTACTCATCCTAAATGTTTAACGTATATTAATTATCATGTGATTTTTCTTTGATTTATTCTGGATTTTTTGAAACATGTTGCGAAGAGTTTGGTGGCAAATTGAAGCTACACGATTAAAAATACGAGCGAAAAAAAAATCGTGTAAAAACAAAATTCTGTGTATTGTGATTTCAAGGGAATTTGGGCAAAATGGGCACTTCAAAGTGGTCTGATCAGCACGAAACCCCTCGCAATTGATTTATCACACTTTTTCCCTTCATGAAACTTATAATTATTGAAAAACTATCAGCGTCAGTTCGAGGCATAGTAGAAATATTGTGATTCCAAGGGAATTGGACAAAATGGGCACTTTAAGTGGTCGGACCAGCACGAAACCCCTCGCAATCGATTTATCACTCTTTTTCCCTTCAGGAAACTTATAATTATTGAAAAAATATCAGCATCAGTTCGAGGCATAGGAGAAATATTGTGTTTTCAGGGTAATTGGGGCCAATTAGGCACTTCAAAGTTGTCTGACCAGTACGAAACCCCTAGCAATCGATTCATCACACTCTTTCCCTTATAATTAAACTTATAATTATTGAAAAAATATCAGCGTCAGTAGAAATATTGTGATTTTTAGGGGAATTTTGGCAAAATGGGCACTTAAAATTGGTCTGACCAGCATGAAACCCCTTTGCAATAGATTTATCGCAATTTTTCCACTCAGGAAACATATACTTTCTGGAAATTTTGTAGCGTCAGCTGGAGTAATTGAATTTCGAGCCTTTTGCTTTTAAAAATCCCCAGTGTGCAATGGCGACTAAAATAAATACTCCCCTTAAAAAATTGAAAACTTTCCATAAAAAAATAAGAAATTGTCAATAAAGAAATCAGGGTATGAGCAATAAATAAATGTAAAATTTCCACAAATAATGCAAAACTTCCACAAACAATTAAGAATTTTCCACAAAAGAAAAATTAATTATCACTTTTAAAAGCAAAAATAGCGATTATTAAAAACAGAATTTCCCATAAACAAATTAAATGTTCCACGAAAAAATACAAAATTTCCATCAATAAATGAAAATTAGAAATAAAAATAACAAAATTTTCCACAAAATAAATATATTTTTTCCATAACAAAATAAAAATTTTCCACGAAATGATCAATAAAAAGCAATAAAAAAAATAAGAAAATTTCCATAAAGAAATATAAAAAAGCAATCAAACTGTGCTTTTTTTTCCATAGATGACCCCTTCTTTAAAAGCGTTTAAAGTTCATGTAAAATTTCATCAGCTTTATTGCTTTCTTGTATTTTTTAATGGAAATTTTCTTATTTTTTTATTGCTCTTTATTGATTATTTTGTGGAAATTTTTTAATTTTTTATGGAAAAAAATATTTATTTTGTGGAAAATTTTGTAATTGTTTATTGCTAATATTGATTTATTTATGGAAATTTTGTATTTTTTTCGTGGAACATTTTCATTTCTTTATGGAAAATTCTTCTTTTATAATTGCTATTTTTGCTTTTAAAAGTGCTTATTTATTTTTGTTTTGTGGAAAGTTCTTAATAGTTTATGGAAATTTTGTCTCATTTGTGGAAATTTTATAATTATTTATTGCTCATACCCTGATTTTTTTATTGGCAATTTCCTAATTGTTTATGGAAAATTTCTAATTTTAAATGGAAATTTTATTTAGCTGCCTGCAATGGCGGGCATCGAAATGCTTTTAATTAATAACTGAGGAATTGCCAATAGAATACTAAGTTGGAAAGCAGACCAAGTTCCAGTTGGAGTTTAGAGCCATATAAGAAGAGGAAGTCGTGTTCACATTAATCAAATGATACTTCTGCTAAACAGATTGTAGTCGTTTTAAATGTAATTCATTTTTTAATGAAATATAAAGCACCTTCTTGTCAAATTTCCATGGAACCAAAATTTAAAAATCATCTATCCAAACTCTTTCATACAGTCACTGTCGGCTGATGCAGAACACATCTCCCCCAACCAGCGTCATCGTTTTGACTAGGAGCTCTCCTATTCACGCCACAACTCAGCATGTTTAATTTGCTTGGATTGCTTCGTCTCCAACTCTCAATCACCAACGGACGGACACGGATGGTTCCCGGATCGGTTCTACCTCCCCACACTATAGCCAGCGCTGATGGGCCATCCCCCGCTATGGCCGCACCGGCGGGAAGTCATTGTGTGGAATTAAGATTTGTATACCCAGCTAAGATATATGCAACATATATACACACAGTGTTCGGTCTGTGCCAACAGCACGCAAAACAGATCACGGTCGATGTTCCTTTTGTGCATGCCCAAAGCGGGAACAACACTATTTTTTTATTCAAAAGCCAAGAACAGTACATACTCCAGCAATAAAACAAGCAGCATCAGTTTCCAGGCTCTAGGTATGCTACGTTGAGCTCGGGGATACGCTGTAGTCTTAAGGGTATGTGGTATTGGACTGTGGATTGGATGGTAAGAAGTGATGTTGTTATGCATCGTAGTAAAAAAAAAATTCTATTAAATATTATAGGTTTTGGTTAGTATTTTATCGGTTATAATACTAGAGATCGTTGAAAATACATTTCCACAAAATACAAGCTTCCCGACCAGATTTTTTGAATACACTGTCCTGATAGCAATCTCACTTCGACCTGTTGTTGATTCGTACTTGATTTTGCATTGGGTAGCACGGACATACACTGCTTCTTGTGTGGTCCACTTGACCCGCTCTGCGCGATCCACTTGACCCGCTCTGCATGGTCTATTTGGCCCGCTCTGCGCGATTTTGAAGATCCGCTCTGCGCGGTCCAATTGACCCGCTCTACATGGTCTATGTGGCCCGCTCCGCTCAGTTACAGTGCTTTACACTTTTCCTCTGCTGTTTCACTTCGCTAGCAGTTTTTTTCACTCACCTGAACAGCAAGTAATCTGTTTTCTTCAATTTGTTTAGCAATTCTGATAAATATAAACTTTAAATGGTCCCTTTTCAACAAAATTGCTTTATTAGGTTCCTTTTGGTGTTGCAACGATGAAATTGCAGCTCCTGGCAGGATCGCCATTGTGGAAATCTAATATAATGCTGTGAAAAGGAACCACTTGAGTAAGCACGTCTTACCTGTCAGATTGCTTGGAGCTCAATGAGGTAGAGATATTCTGGGTTGCTACGATGCGTGACTACTTGCAATGAATGCAAGTGCGTAGAATTGTCATATGACCGCTACAACGTGGCATGCTCTGTTTATGTTTATCATGTAGTACCACACACTTCTCATCATTCGTGGTGCTGACAGAAATTAACAGGGTAAAAAATAAGTTTTTGATTTCATAAAATTTTTGGCATACCGCATATCCTTAAATATTGAAGATACCTCTAATCGTAGGTTTCCAGGTTTGAAAGTTAGCTAGGACGATGGTTTCCTGAAAATTATGAATATATAAACAATAAATTATGAATGTGCTAATGCTTAGTCTTGCTGGGAATTATATAATAAAGATTTATTTGATTAATTTCTGATTGTTTGTTAAGAATTATGCAGAAGCTGCTCAACTAACTGATTGTGAGCCCCTGCGTCCATTCCGCCAGCATATTCCAGGCAATGATGAATGTATGCCTATGAAATAAAATTATACCTACTTGTTCAAACAGTTCAGCGAAGTCAAGGGCAAAAGCGTGAAGGATCGTGCTTTCGCCATCCAGCATTTGCACAGCCTCCGTTTTACCCATCCAGCAAGCGCATCAGCAGAAGGGTAATCAGTTCCCCACTGGTTGATTGCGCCCTATGGGAGGCTATATTGCCTAAGAAGATTCAAGGCACTGAGATGCCATCGAGAAAGAACCGCACCACGCAGAGGTCGCACACTGAGCCAACCGAGTTGGATTGAAAGCTTTCCGAAGTTGTTTGACGATGGCGAATTCGATGGCGAGGCGATGGTGCTTGGAGGATGTAAATTGAATTATATTTCAATAGGTGATTGATTGTTGAATATGTATGTAGAGCATAGGAACGAAATATGGTGAATCGAGCCCAATAGATTGCTGATGCCAAAAACTATGATGGATGCCAAACCAAAAATTAGCTTTTGAACACCATTCAGCATAGTGGTATGGCACGTGGAACAGATCGCGGTAGTTGAATTCCGAAGTTATGACAAAAACATGGCGTGTGTACTAATAAATTAAAACATCCTCGGTATTTTTTAAGGCATTCATTATCTGAATAGTAATAATTTTAAAATACATATGTCAATTAAAAATATGTTAAGAATTGATGCCGTGTCAGATTGATACGGATGCGAACTCTATTCAATCGGAGCATCGAGTTCAAAGTAGATACAATTCCCTGGCAGGATGCGTCTCCGAGTTTCTCTGCTGGTATCGTTTTCGGCAGTCACCAGTGACCCCAGTGAATAAGAATTATTCATCCATCTCGATTTCGTTACCACCGATAAAAACTCGGGGTGGGTGTCTTCTCTCGAACCTCTTCCTACCATGTGCTTCTTTTTTGACGTGTTGATGAACAGTCCGAGTCCGATCCACTTTATCTCAGTCTGATGTAGGTTTCTTCCATCTTCTCACCAAAAAGCTGAACGGTTTTCGTGAAAATCGTACCACTCGTGTCAATCCCTACCTTTCGTATTACTCTCCCCAAGCAGGCACGAAAGACCATCACTCGATCAACCGTATCAATTTATCCGGAAATCTGTGTATGTGCATTAACTGCCATAGCCATAGATCTCGATCGATTGTATCATATACGGCTTTGAGGTCGATGAATAGAATACAGCTAACACCTGGTCCGTGGTGGAGCGTTCGCCCGTCTTGCGCGCGTGCTCCCAGGTTCGTCACCAAACCGCCATCTTCGTCTGCCATTTCACTATTCAGGTGCACTTCGTAGTTTTGTCTGATCCGCGCCTGTTTATGTCGTGTCTCGTCCGCCCTCGTGCGGTGTTGCAGAAATCTCGGCCATGTTGCATGTTTCTACTCCACTAACTGCTCACATTCACCGTCATACCAGTTGTTTCACTCCGGCGACATCCAGTGTCTAGGCCGCGGTTGCTGTACTTTCCATGGTAGATCGAATATCTCTCCAGCCATCATGCACCTAAGTGTTCTTCCGTTGAAAGTGCTACTTTCAACAACTGCTGGACTAGTTTGTCGTCTCTTAACCTCCCAATGTTGAGTAGCGGGGATCGACTTCGACACGTATTGTACACCGTCGAGAGTTTCGAGCGCAGGCATACTGCAATGAGGTAGTGGTCGAATTCAATATTTGCTCTGCGGTAAGTGCAGACGCTCGTGATGTCGGAAAAAAATTTACCGTCGATTAGAACGTGGTTTTCCGTTTCTGGTTAGGTGATGTCCATGATATCTTGTGGCCATTTCGTGGAGGCTGCAGAGTTTGTTTTGCTAGCGTTGAAACTTGTGAAAATAAGTCAGGCAAATTAAAACAGTTTAAAAATGACAATGCTTCTTCTGATGTTTGGTCGATTGCATTCTTTTCCAAGAATGCATCGACATTTTCCAGAAAGTATAGCATTGAACAAGTGTTTCACCCTTTTTGATCATTTCCGAAATTTTCGTTTGCGGGAGGGAAACATCTTTAGAAATGCGGCAGACGCTAAGAGATATACATTCTTTGATTCGCATCACTGAGGATTTCCCGGCATCACAACCTGGCTGATCATCAGGGACATCATCGAATTTGGGTTTTTTCTTGCAGGGTTCGTGATCTAGCTCAGCAAATAGATTTTGCCCCACCGGATTATCCGGATTAACGTAGTGAATAATTCACGATGTTGTTGGAGTATGTGCCTTTTTAATGATTTAAAGTGGTCACAACGCGACTTGCATTCCGGAAACATACAATCGTAGAATATACCGTCCGGAATAAAATCACTTTTCCGGATGTGTTGGTTTATGTGTCGCTGAAGCTCATCGACATACCCAAAAATAATTTGCTTGCAGAAAGAACAGGTTACGCCGGGGGTATATTTCTAAAATTATTCATATAATTGTTTGTTATAAAGAAAAAATACTTACTAAATAGCTTAGCTTAGCTTAGCTTAGCTTAAACTGACTGTACATATCAATGGTTGCTACTCCGTGATTGATCAGAACTGGTGCAAATTGCACTACGATCCAAGTGAATAGTGGTTGGGATTTACCAACTATTCTCGAAGTGCACGTTTCAGCAGCTCGAAAATGTTGATCAATAACGGCGCCGGCCAAGTCCTTACAGTCAGATGGAAAGGGAGGAATGTTAGTGTGTGGTTATTGTTGCTACCAGAGAACGAGAATACCTCTGCATCTCCACAATTACCACAGGAAGGAAGTTGTGTTAGTTGGGTGGGGTAATCAGTAACATAGATCAGGATTCACCATGGAAAGTGATGTGACCTATGCAACCTACACAGCAGTATTAGCATTTCCTTAACTTGTTCAATTATTCATTCTTCGCGAGAATAAACAATCAATCGCTCAAAGTGAGCGATTGTTCATTTGAATTTCGGATTAGGCGCCCGCGTCATTATTTTTTTAACGTAAGTAAAATAAAAAAGAAGCGGGATTAAGATTGAAAATATTTGATAGTAATCGGAAAGCTAATGTCATTCAGCAACCCTTATTTTATCTCTATTTGAGGTTAAATAAGAATGTAAATTTACGTTCATTTTACATGCCGTTTATTTTGCATTACTTTCGCGCGCGTGTGTGTGTCGCTTGCCGTGACCAGTATACCGTAATCAGGATCTCACTGGTATTAATCCTGATGTGCCGGTTGGCACTCGTGTTGGGCTTGTGCGCTTTGAGCGGCACACGGTCGCTTCCCAGTCTACATAAAATCGCACATGGTGCAATACAGGATGCTAAATTGAGACGATATATAAAATGTGGAGAAGTACTCCTATTGCCTGCACTTCAGCATCCTACACGACACCATATACGTTCATGTGTTGACTGGGTTTGATAAGGCCTGCTTATAGACACATGCAGCTTTCGTAGAGGTTTAACAGAGCCCACTGTCAAACCCCACCACATCCTAGGCAGGCCCCCTAACTCGCAGTGGCCATGGGGAGGGGTCGTCAAGCCCTTGGACATAGTCCCTGCTGCCCCTTAAAGAAAAATACTTACTAAATAGGTCGTAAATTCTTACATCCTCCTGTTTGATAGTCTCCAAGATGTGTTCCATTTTGAGGCACTTTCCAGCACAACTTTTTTCAATTTTCACTAATTGAATAAAAATGGCGACCGCCAGCACACGCGAGACTTGTTGAAAGAATGACAGATGAATTGCTGATTCTCGGCAAAAGAGTCACCAGATGCCGAGTTGCGGCAATCAGTTTTGGAAAAATTGTTTTTTGTGGATAATTTCAGTATTTTTATTACCGAAGTACGGCATACTGAGACAGTTGAGAAATATATCAGTAAAAAAAATGACGAGAGTCAGCAACCAACGTATTTTTTGCTGAAATATCAGCAAAATAGAAGATTGCCGTTATGCCTCGGCACTTTTTTTTGCCGAGCTCGAGAATTAGTTTTAAGTGTGTATAGACCGGTCATCGGACCGGATAGTCTGCATACCGTATCGAACGACAACGGCCAACGATGCATTAACTTTGCAGCCTCCCGCGGAATGGTAGTCCGAAGCAATATATTCCCCCGCAAGAATATCCACAAGGCCACATGCAAATCACCTAATCAAGTAACGGAAAACCAAATCGACCATGTTCTAATCGACGGTAAATTCTTCTCCGACATCACGAGCGTACGCACTTACCGCAGTGCGAATATTGAATCCGACCACTACCTCGTTGCAGTATGTCTGCGCTCAAAACTCTCGACGGTGTACAACACGCGTCGGAGTCGTCCGCCGCGGCTTAACATTGGGCGGCTACAAGACAGTAGACTAGCCCAAGACTACGCGCAGCAGCTGGAAGTGGCACTCCCAACGGAAGAGTAGCTAGGCGCAGCATCTCTTGAAGATGGCTGGAGAGATATTCGATCCGCCATTGAAAGCACCGCAACCGCTGTACTAGACACGGTGGCTCCGGATCAGAGAAACGACTGGTATGACGGCGAGTGTGAGCATTTAGTTGAGGAGACGAATGCAGCATGGGCGAGATTGCTGCAACACCGCACGAGGGCGAACGAGGCACGATACAAACGGGCGCGGAACAGACAAACCTCGATTTTCCGGAGGAAAAAGCGCCAGCAGGAAGATCGAGACCGTGAAGAGACGGAGGAACTGTACCGCGCTAATAACGCACGAAAGTTCTATGAGAAGTTGAACCATTCACGTAAGGACCACGTGCCACAGCCCGATATGTGTAAGGACATACACGGGAACCTTCTTACAAACGAGCGTGAGGTGATCCAAAGGTGGCGGCAGCACTACGAAGAATGGCGATAAGACAGACAACGGTGGCGGTATGGTAATGAACCTAGGAGCAAGCGCGCAGGACATGCGACTTCCGGCTCCGAATCTCCAGGAAATCCAGGAGGAGATCGGCCGGCTGAAGAACAACAAAGCCCCTGGGGTTGACCAACTACCAGAAGAGCTATTTAAATACGGTGATGAGGCACTGGCGCTGCACTGGATCAATACCAAGAAGTTTGGCCGCAGGAGTGGATAGAAGGTGTCGTGTGTCCCATCTACAAAAAGGGCGATAAGCTGGATTGCAGCAACTACCGCGTAATCACATTGCTGAACACCGCCTACAAGGTACTCTCCCAAATTTTATGCCGTCAACTAGCACCAAATGGAAGGGAGTTCCTGGGGCAGTACCAGGCGTATTTTACGGGCGAACGCTCCACCACGGACCAGGTGTTTGTCATTCGCCAAGTACTGCAGAAATGCCGTGAATACAACGTGCCCACACATCATCGATTCATCGACTTCAAAGCCGCATATGTTACAATCGATCGGAACTAGCTATGGCAGCTAATGCACGAACACGGATTTCCGGAGAAACTGACATGGTTGATCAAAGCGACGATGGATCGGGTGATGTGCGTAGTTCGAGTTTCAGGGGCATTCTCCCCAAAAAACATTGGAAGCTAATGGAGCGTTTATTCAACCAAAATTTGCCTTCTTCAGCTAGAAAACTAGCTTATTCAGCTTAAATTGTTTGTTGGGCCGAGTCCCTTCGGAACCCGCAGAGGGTTACGGCAAGGTGATGGTCTTTCGTGTCTGCTATTCAACATCGCTTTGGAAGGGGTAATACGAAGAGCAGGGATTAACACAAGTGGTACAATTTTCAATAAGCTATAATAAGTCCGTCCAGCTATTTGGCTTCGCCGAAGACATAGATATTATGGCACGTAACTTTGAGAAGATGGAGGAAGCCTACATCAGACTGAAGAGGGAAGCTAAGTGAATCGGACTAGTCATCAACACGAGAAAGACGAAGTACATGATAGGAAGAGGTTCAAAAGAAGACAATGTGAGCCACCCACCGCGAGTTTGCATCGGTGGTGACGAAATCGAGGTGGTAGAAGAATTTGTGTACTTGGGCTCACTGGTGACTGCCGAAAATAATCCCAGCAGAGAAATTCGGAGACGCACAGTGGACTTTGGACTCCGCAAGACGCTCCGATCGCCGCCGTACCAAACTGACAATCTACAAAACGTTCATTAGACTGGTAGTCCTCTACGGACACGAGACCTGGACGATGCTCGTGGAGGACCAACGCGCACTAGGAGTTTTCGAAAGGAAAGTGTTGCGTACCATCTATGGTAGGGTGCAGATGGCGGACGGTACGTGGAGGAGGCGAATGAACCACGAGTTGCATCAGCTGTTGGGAGAACCATCCATCGTTCACTTCGCGAAAATCGGACGACTGCGGTGGGCCGGGCACGTAGCCAGAATGTCGGACAGTAACCCGGTGAAAATGGTTCTCGACAACGATCCGACGGGCACAAGAAGGCGAGGTGCGCAGCGGGCAAGGTGGATCGATCAGGTGAAATATGTCTTGCGGACCATCCGTAGACTGCGTGGTTGGCGACGTGTAGCCATGGACCGAGCCGAATGGAAAAGACTCTTATATACCGCACAGGCCACTTCGGCCTTAGTCTGAATAAATAATAACAATCCGGCATGTTCACTCATGCTCGCCTCGTGCGCGGACACATGCTGTGGTCGATTTTATCAAAGGCTGCTTTCAAGTCGGTGTAGATAACATCTACTTCATCCTTGCTTCCCATGGCATTAACACAGGTGTTAGTAATATCGTAGCAATATCGTAGTGACCGACCTTCATGGCATAAAATCGTGCTGATCTGTTGAGATGTAATTCTTCGATTTACTTAGAATCACCTCACTAACGATTATTTCGAATAGCTTGAAGGGAGCTGATAAGCTTGTTATCTCCTTGTAGTTTCTGACTTCCCTTCTGTCACCACTTTGAAGGCAGGCAACATATACCTAGGATTGCTTCCAAATATCCGGAAAAATGCTTTAATCGAGTGAGCGGGAGAAAATAGAAGCGATAGGCTGAGACAAAAACAGTGGAACAGCGACAGAATAAAACAGATGGAATCCCATCTGGACCCGGAGACAGAGGGCTTTTCAGCTTCTTGGCAGCTGCGGTGACCATTGCGGGGGTGACCACGAATGTTGTTAGGCTAGTCAAGTTCAAAGCAACGTCTAGCGATGCGGATGCAGCTTCGGCATCGGTAGCAGATGTTTTATTGAATACGGATTCAAAAATCTAGCGAAGGGTTCACAACATTCCGCAGATGTTTTCGCTTCAGCGTTGTCATACATTCTTTGGAATAGATGATTTTCTCCTTTTACTGTTAACGAACTTCCAAAAGCTTTTTAGATTACTTTTGAGATTGGTATGCACTCTCATAACGTGGGCCTTAAACAATTCCGAATTTAAGCTGCGGTAAGTATTACTAGCACGTTGGAAACGGAGTTTGCTCTCGAGAGACCGTTGCGCACAACGCTTTCGCTGACTGGCATTTCTTTCGCGTTTCAACTTTCTAAGTACGAGGTAGTCTAAGCAGGTGACTTTGGGCGCCGTTGAGCAGGAACATTTGTTTGCATTACCATTGTTGAACGATGAAACAGAATTTACTCGCCATTTCATTAACATTCTGACTCGCATTTAAACAGTCCCAATCGACATTTTGAAGATTGCCACAGAGCAACTCATAATCTACCTTGCGAAAATTCAGACCTGACATACCGTCTGCACTATGCGAGTAATCAGTCAGAAGTTCACGTCACGCTAGGAAAGATATTTCCAACGGGGGGTGATGCATATCCACAGACAACAAAGCAACTACACCAGAGTTGACGTTTGGTTCACAATTATCAGATCAGAACACAAAGTCCTGTGTCCAGTGTATGATCGGATTGATAACGATAGTAATTAATCTGCATTATATTAATAAAGTCCATTCAGTCAAGCAGGGCATCACTTGATGCAGTAACAGACAAAGTGTCAGCTATCACCACGTTGTCATCAACATTCAAAATCCACTGTAGACAAGGCTGGTAATAATCCCCGGTTCTGAGTTCGGTGGTTTTTCACCGATTCTGACGGCAATTTGGAAATTCACATTTTTCCCTATAATCTTTAGATATTTATATCTGCGCTCAAAATTACCGAATAACTGTGAATTGATGCAGATTTAACGAATTCGGTAAATATTTTCACCGATAATTCTGTGATTTACTGTGAGCACCGAAGTCGGTAAGATATTTAAATGAAATTTCGGCGATTGGTGCTGTTGATCATAGCATCAAAGCATGGAATTTTAGAATAGTCTTTTTGATCATGTGCAGATATCGTTATATTACATGTTGTTCATGGTCGATCGTACGGAAAAGCATTTTAGAGGAATGAGGAGCTGGTTGGACGTTGGACGATTAATTGGCAAGTATGGTGAATTTTCTACATGTAAAGTATGCATTTTATTGAATTTCATATTGCTATTTTGAAAGTATGATTTTGCATTCTACTTACCTGGATACCTGGTTGGCTACAGCGTCGATATACATATGCCTGACGTATTGCAGAGCTCCATTATCGTCGGTCTTGAGCGATGTTCCTCCAGTTTCCCCGAACGTTTAAGGTTTCCAGGTCCGAATCCACCGCGTGCAGCCAGCGTGTTTGTGGCCCTCCACGAAGTTGCCGGCTCCTATCTGGTTCTCTGTTGGATATTGTTTTCGCTATTATTTCTATTTATCACTATTTTACCAGCCCACTGAAGTCTGCCGTACTGTCGTCGACACTACGTCTGCAATCCGAATACTTGATTTCGAGCCATCCAGCGTTGCATATATCAGTCTAACCACATTATCTGCCACAGCTCATTTCTTTTCTCTGAATCGTATGCTGCTTTGAAAACAATTAACAGATGGTGAGTCTGCAAATTGTACTCCCGGAACTTATCAAGGATCATCCGCATGCTAAACATCTGATCCGTCGGCCCTCACGAAATCTTTCTGGTATTCGCCGATGAAGGACTTCTCAAGCAGTCTCACTCTGTATCCTGTTTAATACGCGACAGGATTTGGTACGACGAGTTCAGAAGGGTGATCCCTCTGTAATTGGCACACTCTAGTATGTGCCCATTCTTATAGAATGGGCATATGGGACCATTCAACCAGCCGGCAGGCAGTTCTTCATCGTCCCATATTATCTGGATAATGTGGTGGATTGATTGATGCAGCTGCTCACTTCCGTGTTTGAGAAGCTCGACTAGGATCTCGTCCTTCTCATCAGCTTTACTGTTTTTCAGCTCGCTTAGAGCTTTTTTTACCTCGTCCAGCGTTAGTGGTTCCACAGCTTGAACGTCGGCGAATATGTCAATCCTACTCCAATACACCTTAATTTTCACCGTTCAACAAATCTCCGAAGTACTCCTTCCACCTGGTTGCCACCATACGCTTGTCTGTCAGCAAATTCGCTCCTTTCGGTCATTGCACATGGTGGATACTGGCGCAGTCTTTGACAGTTGCGTAAAAACTTCCGCATATCGTTTCTATCCATGTTCTTCTGCGCTTCAGCTATTACACTCTCTTCGTGTTGCCTTTTTTGCGGTGGATTCGTTTCTCATCTGCTCTTGCTACACTGTACCGCTCTCTGTTGTAATGGGTAGATCGGTTGGATCGACTAGCATCGACACGCAAATGTGGTCGCCGATAAGCGGCGATAACACGCTTCGTCTGCTTGCCGATCACCATGAAGCCAACTCCTCGTTCTGCTCTGTCACCGCTGCTATAGTTGATGTGGTACTTGAATGGAGTGTTCGCATGAGATCTACCGCCCGGAATTCACGCTCTCCAGTTCTGGGCCACCGCATTTCCTGGATTGCCTCAACACTCACACTGCAGCTCACAAGCCAGGAGCCCAACACGTGCGGGTTCATTCAAAGTTCTCACGTTCCAAGATCCGGCAATCCAATAGACCTGTGCAGGAGTTCATCAAATTCACTCACCCGATGGTTTTTGACATTTGAGCGGGTCGTCTACTCGAACAAAAGTTCATTTTGCGTTCATTATGCGACCCGCTCTAATGTCATAATTTGTTAGGGGAGTTCATTTTGCGTAAGTCTATCGTTGTCCTTTATTTGCTGCCGGGCCTGTTGCCATTGAATCTGTCCGTTTGCTCGACTTTGCCTTTCTTGGCAGCTGTAGAATCTTCTGTAGGCTACTTTACCAGGGTTGCGCTACCTACATCGCGTTGTAAGGGCTACCTTCTCGATGCTGACACGATGCAACATGTTGTGCACAGTTTAGTTTAGAGTCCTCGCTGGCACTCTGACGATGATCAGCCGCCCTAACATGTGGGGAACAGATGCTGTTGTGAGCTGCTACTAACATGGAGACGCTCGATCAGATTTGCATCTCCGGAGAGGGCAAATCCCCCTTCCCTGTCAGCATAGGACCTTCCTGATCAGGAATGCATAACAAAATTATAACTCAATTCCTATCAATTGTTGTTATTTGAAACAACGTGTGTTATAATTAGATAATTCGATAAAACGTGTATTCGGCTAGTTTTATTTCATATCAAAATTATAACAACATGAGTTATGAATCTTTTTACAAAATAATTGCCTACATGTTTTCTACGCATTGGAAAAAAAAAATCGGAGGTAATCACCTGCTGTATAACTTGAACCCGCCTGATATTAATACATAGCTGGAACAAAGTTAATTGCCTACATTATGGATGGGAAATCTATCGTTTGCAAAACCTAAACGAGGAAGGGCTTTGGGACCTAATTTTCCTTATTTTACAAGAATTATTTTTTAAAACGAATTTTTATTGAAATTTTTTTTCTAAAATCCACGGAAAATTCTATCGAGTTCCTCAAAATTTATTCTTTTTCGACGGGTATTCTGGGAATACCAAATAGATCAGATGAATTATAAATAAATTAGAAAAAAAAGGTTCTAGCTCAACAACTTTATAGCAAAAATTCTGTCTTTTTACCGTTTAAAATAAATTAGATCGGTCATTGCGTTCTGATACAATGATTGAAATACCTTTTTAGCAGACATCGTCGAAAACGCTACCGCTACCAAGGAATATTTAAACGTATGCTGCCATCGGAGTTTTTTAACCAAAGCACATAACTAAAATGTGTTGCAGTTGTCAACCTTATCCTTAGTGTAAATGTGCTTTTTACGTTTGAAATTTTAAGCCGAGATGAGCTCACTCGGTATATAAGCCTCTTTCAAGACGCTCGGAAGCTTCTTTTCAAGAAGCTTGGAAACCTCCTTTCAAGTGTTTCGAAAGCCTCCTTTGAAGAGGCTAGAAAGCCTCCTTTCAAAAGGCTCGGAAGTCTTTTTTCAAGACGCTCGGAAGCTTCTTTTCAAGAGGCTCGGAAGCATCCTTTCAAGAGACTCGAAGCCTCCCTTTGGGCGAAAATGGAAAAAAAGTCGAGTCAAGTACGAGACACTGAAGACGGCCTTACTGTTGAGGTCGAAATACGTATCTGTCAGGATACAATTAAGTGGTGGAATTCAATGGGATTGTTTAAACTCGTCTTATGACAGGTGAAAACATTCCACTAAAAGCTCAAAATAATTTTCTTATCAAAAAATCGGTTTATTACAAAATTTGGCATCCACCAATAATGTTGATATATAAGCACAGGCATAGAGACGTAACAGTTAGAATAGTTTGCTGAAAATCCATTGCTCGTGAATATTTTTGCTTGAGTGTGACAGCAGTCTTTATACGCAATATTGCGACTTATTTCGACTAAAAGCTCAACTTCATTAGCTATATAGAACTTAAACTTGCATTTGCTTCGTTCCTTATACAAAAAGACAACCAGATGTCGTAAGAAATACAAAGAAACACTAACCGTTTGAATCCATTTAACTGACACATACAAACAAATAGCTAGTTGATAGCAAACAAGACAGTCCGATATGGTACAACATCAGAACAGATATTTACAACAATTAGAGAGAAAAACGGGAGGAACAGAGGTTAGAGAAAGATTTCGTAAAAATTGATGACAGCCGATTGGGCTAATATTGAAATGTTAATTTGTGTGTAGACCTGATTGAAGTTTGAATTTGTACAAGGAACATCTAATCCAATTCTTAATTTTTTTATTGGGTTTCGTAAATTGTGAAATATTCTCTAAAAGTGGTTGATACAAGGAAGCTATATGATTACATAAGGAGGAGTATACTAGGTTTTTATTATATTGAACAGATTGTTGGGACTTTTTTTGGACAGACGGAATTGGATTTAGATTGTTAGTTACTTACACACAAAACGCATTATAAAATGCACCAATTTCATTATCAATCGCTTTTCTGCCTTGCGCTGCTGTTGCTGAAGTGGTAGCAGAATTAGTAGCAGTGGTAGTAGCAGTAGTGGTAGTAGTAGTAGTAGTACTAGTAGAAGCAGAGGATTTGGCAGCAGCCCTACCGTCAGCCTTGGTCGAGTGCTGACGTGTCACTACGGAGGAGCTTGTGGACACGGTACTGGTGGTCCGGCCAACTGAAGCACAACTTGTACTGCCACTGGCCGTCGACGAGGTCATCGATGACAGTGACGACGTGTTGCCGTGGCTTGGCAATGGCCGTCGACCGGGGATGGGACCAAGATCACAGTCGTCGTCTACTTCGTCTGAGCAGTCGAAACTTTGGATTTCGTTTGTTTCGTTTTTGGTTTATTTGATTTTAGGTTATGTTAGTAATAGTCACATTAACAAATGCGCACGCGATGAACCACGATAACAAAGAAAGAAAACATAATAAGAAAACATCGGTTAGGTTAGGTCGGCTTGCTTTGATTTAGTTTGAGAAGCGATACCTCGGTGATTACGCAATCAGTTTTAATGTTTCTATCAATTAATGTTATTCCATATCTAACTTTTATGCAGATTTCACCCAAGTAGGTAGATATTTAAACATTTCTAGTTAAATTCATACTTCAATCATCATAAAGAAGGACAATACCAATACTTATATTCGCGAATGAGAACGAAGCAACAAAGCTAATGTGTTGACATATGTTTCATACACTACGACAAAAACAATCAGCCCTTGATATGCATGTCACGCATGCCTAGTAGCGAACATTATGTGTCACCATTAAAATTAAAAATTTACAAACAAACTTAACTAGCCACGTTCTCTAATGCACATCCTTTTTGGAATAGCAATGCTACAACGATAGCGAGTAATTAGTTAGTGTGTATTTGATTGCTAGACGGGTATGTCAAATTTTGTAATATTTACAAATATCTAATACAAAAAAAATGGTTCTGGATTTCACATCATTCAGCTAATTTTCTAATCTAGGCTGGTACCGCCAGTGGCGACCAACGCCAAAAATATCGAAACAAAAACCGTCAAGTGCTATTGTGTTGCTTTGAGACTAACAATACAAGATTGGGACCAATCATTTGTCATAAGACGAGTTCGTACTATCTCATTCAACTTCACCACTTCATTGTACCTTTGACAGATACGTATTTCGACCTTCTCCTCGACCACCTTACTGTTGAGGTCGAAATACGTATCTGTCAAAGGTACAATCAAGTGTTGGAATAGAATGAGATATTACGAACACGTCTCATGACAAGTGAAGACAACTCCACTAAAAGCTCAACATAATTTCCTTATCAAATTGGGCCCAATGCTAAAATTCAAATTAGTCCAGTTTTTGGTTACAATTGGCGCCCAAATGGGTTAAAAACCCTATCATTGAGATTAAGAGACTCGTGTTTTCTATGCTAGCAAGGGACGTCGTAGTAAAATTTAAATATTTGCTATCAATAAACTACGAATGTTAATTCAGCTATACAATTACAAAAATGAAATAGTTAGACGAAGGCACAATTAAAAACCGAGTAAATAAACTATGCAACTGAATTTGTTTTTGAAAATTTTCTAATCCAGCGATTGAGATGGGCGAAAAATGAGAAGTATGCAAAGAAAATTAATGAATAAAAATTCCGTATTTTGACCGAAGGACGCTGTTTTTCTATGTAGTGGCCTGAAGCTGCTGTTAATGACATCGAAAAACAAGATTTAACACTTAGTGTGAACGAAGACGCCGCGCAAAACGGTGTGTCAGTCATCGCACAGAAATTACCACAATTATACAAATTGGCTTCCATCAGAAGGCACAGGCGTGGATATTGTTTTATAAATTTAGTATAATTAGGACAGTACCGGAAGGAATGTTTACGAAACGGCGGATAGAAAGGGAACGAAGGGTAAATTAGCTAGCGGAAATGTTTAGATGATGGGAAGCTTTATCACATTTTTCTTTTCTCGGAGTGTGTCGGTTAGTTTACTCTTACCCTTCGTTTTGCTTGCGCTACTCATGAACACCTTCTCGGTCAAAAATTGTTTATTGAAAATGTGTGTTTTTTCGTGCGATTTCTGCGATTTATTCTGCGCGATCTGCTTGATGTTCTGCTTGATCATGTATGTGTTTATCGGGTATCTTCCTCCCTTTACCAAGTGAAACACGAAGAAAAAATACAACGGAATATGACCGTGGAAAAAAAAGAATTAAAATATAAGTTCAACAGAAATGTCTTTCTTAAGGTACGCGCAACTAAAGAAGTTAAAAAAGTTATACGAACTAAAAATGCTTACTATTTATAAATCATATCAATGTGTATACGGAGCATACGAAGGAACACTGTGCGGCAAATGTACAAAAATACTGTTCTTAGCTGAATACTTATACCGTGAAACGCTGTCGTCAACGGAATTCAAAGAAGCTTGATATTCTGTTTCAACTATATACCTCTTACCCAACAAACATTGGAAGCTAATGGAGCGCTTATTCAAACAAAAATAGTCTTCTTCTGCCAGAAAACTAGCTTATTCAGCTAAAATTGTTTGTTGGGTATTCTCAGTTTGACCACGGCAGTTCACTGTGGTGCGCAAACAACTATTTTATTTAACCTTTGTGTGCCCGGCAACCAATCCGGTCACTTTGATTTCCGAGAAATC
>NW_026943369.1:0-42992 GCF_024139115.2 Armigeres subalbatus | reverse complement strand
GTGTAAAATATTGATATTTTCGCCTGATCTTTTATCTCTTATATCAATCATGTCCATATCTCATTTTGCTATCTTATCAAAATTTGATATTATTGAGCTATTATCCTCTGCTCGGGTTCTACCTCGAATCGCGGGCATGCGAACATCACATGCTCTGCCGATTCTACCTCACCTACACATTCAGGACACTCCGCAGAATCTGCGAAGCCAAACCTGTGTAGGAATTTCTTAAAGCAGCCATGTTCAGACAACACCTGTGTTAGGTGGAAGTTGACTTGACCATGCTTCCTATCAACCCAGTTGGACACATCTGGAATCAGTCTGTGGGTCCAACGACCTTTGACTGCGGTGTCCCATGCTCTTTGCCATTTGAGCAACGAAGCTGCTCTCTTGACACGTCGCACTTGCACCGAGTCCCTTTCGTTGTAGCACTCCACATCCTCCTCTAGGAGTGTGTCGATCGGCATCATTCCAGCTATGACGCACACCGCCTCATATGATATGGTGCGATATGCGCTCGCGACACGTAAGCACATCAGCCGGTGTACTCTGATCAATTTCTTTACATTGTACTCGGCTTTTAGTGCTACGGTCCATGCCGGCACGCCATAACGGATGATAGACAATGCTACGCCAGCTATCAGCCTACGCACTTGACTATGCACCGCCGATCTGTTGGACATCATTCGTGATAAAGATTTTATCGCCAATGAAGCCCGCTGACATGCATAATCGACGTGGCTCGTAAAATTGAGCTTATCATCGATCATCACGCCCAGATGCTTGAGAGACCTCACGGAGTTAACTGTGCAGGTCCCTACTCTTATCCTAGCCTGTTGCAACCCATGACGGTTATGCACTACCACGACTTCCGTCTTGTGGTGTGCAAGGGTTAACCGTCTCGAGTTGAGCCATTCCTCCACTCTGCCAATCGCGTATGAAGCCTTCAATCTAACTTCGTCGAGAGTGTCACCTGCTACTTCTAGCATTACGTCATCCGCGAAGCCTTCTATCTTCACTCCGGCCGGGAGACTTAGGCGTAATACTCCATCGTACATAATATTCCACAGAACCGGTCCGAGGATCGATCCCTGTGGAACACCCGCTGACACTACGATCGACTTTTGACCGGCATCAGTGTCGTATAACAGCACCCTATTCTGAAAATAGCTTTTCAGTATCCTGCACAGGTAATCCGGAACTCTCAATCGGTGCAGGGAGTCAGCAATTGCTGCCCAGCTAGCATTGTTAAACGCGTTTTTTACATCAAGTGTAATCAACGCGCAGTACCTAATACCTCTTCTGTTTAAACCTCTCGCTATCTTGGCCGTATCCGTTACCGCTCGAATTGCTTCGATGGTAGAACGGCCCTTACGGAAGCCATACTGTTTGCTAGATAAGCCACCAGCACACTCTGTATAAGCCGACAATCTATTCAAAATGACCCTCTCTAGCAGCTTCCCAGCTGTGTCGAGTAGGCAAATTGGTCTGTATGCCGAAGGATCCCCGGCTGTTTGCCAGGCTTCGGTAATAGCACCAATTTCTGCCGTTTCCATCGATCTGGGAAGTTTCCTTCGTCCATGCATCTCTGGAGGCAGCTCCTGAACATATCTGGATTGGCAAGAATGGCGTGTTTAAGGGCCAGGTTTGGAATACCATCCGGGCCTGGCGCCTTATTGAGCTTAAGTTTTCTTGCGGCTACGATAAGCTCTTCGTTAGTCACTAGCGGTACCACGTCGACTGACTCGTATGGTGTAGCGGGCCAGTCCGATGGTTCATGTGTCGGAAACAGTCCCTCTACTATACTGGCTAACAGCTCTGGGGATCTTTCAGGAGGTGTGCTATTGGTCCCTGAACATCACTATCCTGTATGCATCGCCCTACGGGGTGTCATTCGCCATCCTGCACAGCTGTTCGAAGCAGGCTCGCTTGCTACATTTAATCTCGTAGTTCAGGGCTCTACTCGCTGTCCGGAATACCCCTCGTCTATCGAGTCGCTCAGCGTCTGTTCTAGCACGTCGCAACCTTCTTTTAGCTTTAAGACAGGTTCTACGAAGATCTGCAATCGTGTCAGACACCAGTAAACTGGTTGTCGATTTCCTGGGGGCTGGGTCTTCCTTGGCATCGCCACGTCGCAAGCACGTGTAAGTACTTCCGTCAGGTCGTTACCGCTTAGTCCTGTAGTCCTACTCTCCCAGCGCAGCGCCTCCACCAACAGCTCTTGATTGAACTGTGACGTGCGCCATCCGGGATCCGTTGCACCACCTCTTCTCGTCGTAGTTCTCCGGGTATACTCGACCATAAAACGTACTTCCTGATGGTCGCTAGAAGTATGACCCTCGTGGACCATCCATCTCGGTTCTTCAGTCCATCCTGCGCTGCAGAAGGTGACATCGATACATGAATCACCGCTCGGTCCTCTGAACGTTGGCACTTGACCTTCGTTCAGCAGAACTACGTTCAATACCGCTAGTGACTCTAACAGGATATGACCTCTAGCGTTAGTAAACCGGGAACCCCAGTCCACTGCCCACGCATTGAAGTCACCTGCTACAACTACTGGTTTAAGGCCAGTTAGCTTCGCCGCAAGAATATCAACTACCCTAGTGTACTGCTCTATACTCCATCTAGGAGGACAGTAGCAGCTACAAAAGTAAACACAGTAGCAGCTACAAAAGACCACAGAGGCGAAACTGGCGGGCCAGGTTGCTACAGGGAAGAGAGAAAACCCAGACTGTAATACCAAACGACATCCTGATGATCCGCAACATCCAAAGCCGGACAGTCGTCGTCCGGAAAAATCATAAGGGTTGTGTACAAGACACGACCGCCCGACGTAAACTACGTAAAACAGTTTGGTGAAATGAAGAATCTAGTGCCAGTGCAAGAATACATATTTGCAGCAGCTCTCTACAATACGCGTTCGTTATTCTGCTACGAACGGCAACGTAATTCTGCTACGACGTCGTACTTTGAACAAATTCGTCTCGCCTCAATCTTCCTATGCTTAAAATGATATCCATGAGAAGAATCGATTAATTCCCAACAATGCATATTTCGAATCACTAACGACCACACGACCCACGCCATAGGCTGGAATAACAAAACCAAATAAGAATCTTGAAAGAATTAAACTTGACTGCCACTGAAGCCATCCATGCGAATACATATTTGTAGCATCTCCCTCCGACGCGCGCTCGTGATTCTGCTACGGACGCCAGGCAACTTTAGGCGTCTCCAAGCGGTTAATTTGCACTTTGAAAAAAGGTCGCCTCGCCTCAATCTTCCTTTGTATAGAATGGAAGCCCTGAGAAGAACCGATTTTTCCAATATCCCATATGTATTTGGAATAGCAAATTCTCAGCAACTCCGCCGATGCTTAGAGATGTCGTAAAATCTCGATTAATCGATTAGTAACTAATCGATTACTCTCGATTCTTGACGATTATTGAATCGATTCATCGTTGAGTAGTAATCGAATCAAAATTAATCGATTATCATAACGATGAATCGATTAATTGAAGTAATCGAAATCTAATAGTTGTCGTAAAATCCCGATTAATCGATTACTCTCGATTCTTGTCGATTATTGAATCGATTAATCGTTGGGAAGTAATCGATTAAAAATTAATCGATTATCACAACAAATAATCGATTAATCGAAGTAATCGATTAATTTGCGACATCTCTAAAGATGCTGGGACCGCTCTCCGCTATATTTCAAATGAAATGCCACGCGCGCGGGGAAAGCAGTTTTCTTATAATCAATAAAGATGGCCCATCTTTGTTGTCCGGTATGACTGCAAATATTGTGTACCCGTCACACACTTACTAAAGGGGAGTGACTACAGATTTAACTTTATTGATTACAAGAACGCAGCTCTTCCGCGCGCGCGAGCCATTTCGTTTGAGATGTCGCGAAAAGCAGATCGTAGTCCCACCATCGGCTTCGGCGCTCTGCTACCAGAAATTTCATTCTCATCGATGGTGTGGTTCATGCGGTCGTTCGCGCTCAGATTAAAATTTCTTGTCTGAAGTACTAATGATTGGGTACCATCAGAGAAAGTAGCTCTTAAGTCACAACTTGAGGCGAGATGAATTTTGATCAAAGTAGAACTTAATTGCTTGGTGATGGCAGATTGTTTTCCGTCGGCAGTAGAATCACGAGAGCACGATTCAGAGAAAGACTTATAATTTTGGTAGATAGTCATCCATGCGAAAACATTTTTGCAGCTTCTCCGTTTGACGCGCGCTCGTGATTCTACATACATACAGAAAACATACGATGATTCAACTCATCCATGAGTTTTTAGGTGCTGAAATGCCACGCGCGCGCGTGAGAGCAGTTTTCTTATAATCAATAAAGTTGGCTCATTAGTCCCGCCTCTTTATTGTCCGGTATGACTGCAAATATTGTGTAACCGTCACAAACCCCCCAAAGGGGCGTGGCTACGGGTTCAACTTTATTGATTACAAGAAAGCAGCTCTTCCGCGCGCGCGAAACCATTTCGTTCGAGATGTCGCGGAAAGCAGATCGTGGTACCACCTTCGGCATCGGCGGAGCTCCTACCGGAAATGTTATTCCCGGCGATGGTGTGGGTCGCGCGACGTCGTCATTAACATTAGCAGCGCTCAGTTTAAATTGTATGATGTAGGAGGAATGATGGCTTTGGCAGGTTTTGTTCTATTATTGTCAGGGGGGTTTTTGTTGACCAAATTTTATGAAATTTGGCCACAATATTCTTTGATATGCTATGATATGATATTTGATATGAAGTACTAACGATCGGCTACCATCAATGAAAGTGGCTCTTGGGAGCGTCCACAAATTACGTAACGCTTAGAGGGGTAGGGGAGTTGGGCGAAGTGTGACGACCCATACATAATTTTTAGATGCTTCCTACAAAAGTGTAACATAGGGGAAGGGGGGTTGAAAATGCCTAATTTTTTGCGTTACGTAATTAAAGGATCTTTCCTTAAGGTGACTCGGGAGGCACTACACACCGTGTTATTTTTCCTATCTTTGTTTCTTTCTAACATTGTCACCTCGTAATTTTGGAATGGCGTATTTCGGTTTTCAGTTGTTTGATGTAACTGTAAATGTATCAGCATGTAGATTGCGAGTAAGCACGCGCCGGTGATACTTATTCAAAATCATATTTGTTGTAGAAAAAAAAATTAAGCATTAATGATAATGAATAGAATTGGCAAATTGCTGAAGGGTTTCCGAATCGATTGGTAAGCAAATGTCGAAAATAAGATAAAGACGCTACTAGCGTTTGAAATCTATCCTATTTTTGCCTTTCTCGTATACTAAGTATACGGTAAAGGCTATATGATCGCTCCAAAAACAAACTTTTTATAGAAGGCCCGGAGACCCATAGTGTTATATACCAATCGACTCAGTTCGACGAATCGAGGTGATGTCTGTGTGTGTGTGTGTGTGTGTGTGTGTGTATGTGTGTGTGTATGTGTGTGTGTGTGTGTGTGTGCGCAAAACTACTCAACAAAATGTCACTCATTTTTCGGGCACTTATCCTCAACCGATTTGCTCGCAACAAGTTGCATTCGACGCAGAATCCTGTCCCATTGTTTCCTATTTGAAATTGGCCAGATCGAACTATGGGATCGAGAGTTATGGCCAAAATACAAATTCATTTGAAAAAATCGCGTAAAAAATGTCACTCATTTTTCGGACACTTATCCTCAACCGATTTGCTCGCAACAAATTGCATTCGACGCAGAATCCTGTCCCATTGATTCCTATTTGAAATTGGCCAGATCGAACTATGGGATCGAAAGTTATGGCCAAAATACAAAATCATACGAAAAAATCGCGTAAAAAATGTCACTCATTTTTCGGGCACTTATCTTCAACCGATTTGCTCGCAACAAGTTGCATTCGACGCAGAATCCTGTCCTATTGTTTCCTATTTGAAATTGGCCAGATCGGACTATGGGATCAAAAGTTATGGCCAAAACACAAAATCATACGAAAAAATCGTGTAAAAAATGTCACTCATTTTCGGGCTTTTATCCTCAACCGATTTGCTCGCAACAAGTTGCATTCGACGCAGAATCTTGTCTCATTATTTCCTATTTGAAATTGGCCAGATCGGACTATGGGATCGAGAGTTATGCCCAAAATACAAATTCATACGAAAATATTGCGTAAGAAATATCACTCATTTTTCAGGCACTTATTCTCAACCGATTTGCTCGCAACAAATTGCATTCGACGCAAAATCCTTTCCTATTGTTTCCTATTGAAAATTGGACAGGTCGGACTATGGGATCGGAAGTTATGACCAAAATACCTTTTTCATAAAAATCACAAAAAATGTCACCTATTTTTCGGACACCTAACCTTAATCGATTCACACGCAACAAGTTGCATTCGACGCAGAATCCTGTCCCATTGTTTCCTATTGAAAATTGGCTAGATCGGACTATAGGATCGGAAGTTATAGCCGAAACACCATTTTAGCCTTTTATACGAAAAGGCTGTATGTTCGCTCAAAACCAAACTTTTACAGAAGGCCTGAAGACCCATAGTGTTATATACCAATCGATTCAGCTCGACGAACTGAGATGATGTCTCTGTCTCTCCCACTTCATGCAGGAGTTTGGCAGAAAGACGGTCATGAGATTTATATCATAACAAATATTGCCCTCCGCTCGCGTGATGGGAATGACATTTTCGTTTTCTTTTGTGTAGTCGGAGCTTCAGTTCAACTAACATCCAAAAGTGATATCCTTAAAATATATGACTGGGTGAAATGAAACAGGGTTATGTACGTCAAAAGATTGGAAAAGGAAACAAAATGTCGAAATTCCTATTAGCATATTGTAGATCAAGCTGAAAATCGAACCGAGGTCCCGCGAAATCGCATTTTCTCGCATTTCCGGATGTTGCAACTGCATCGCGAGTAGTGCGCAACTGTGCCATAGTCGGGCACCACTCGCGATGCAGTTGCGACATCCGGAAATGGACAAAATATGATTTTCGGTTTTCAACTGGATCTACAATATCTTTGCCATAAATAATCTGATTTTCATAGAACGGACAATGAAATTTGTCTTTTTTACTCCTAGCCACTAGCTCATCTTTTTTCAAGCACACACATTTTACGAAGGTCGAGAAAGGCACCATCACCGCTAGGTGGATTAATCTGGGTTTTTGTGACAGTCTCGAATTTGGAAATTTCCGTTTTAAACCCTGTATCTGAGTCTTCCCCTTAAACGAAGTTTACGTCAAAAAGTCTGTAGCAAACATCAATACTGACGCCATACAATTTTTTTCAGTCATAATGCGAATCAATTGTTTGCATGGTCTCCTTCCGATACTTGCTTGGGATCCAACTACCGACGTTAGCGTTGCGCTTCGAATAAAGTTCATCTCGGAAGCGATTTCTTTTTCAATCAACAGGAAAAATACAAAATTAATCTCGCGGGAAAGTTTCATGTTGTGCCGACAACTTCCAAATCGTTGTAAACGCCACATTAGTGAATAAATTTCTGTAGCAATCTTTGCTGACAGCCTTTGCTCGGACCGGCACTAATGCTATGATTCCGCTACCGATGCCAAACAATTATGCTTTGTTCTATGAAGAAAGTTCGTCTAATATTAAAAATCTCAATCACCAAAAACATACAACCCTGAATTACGCTAGAAAAATTTACCCAAGAAGTTTCCAGTTCTAACGGTTGCACTTTAGGAAAATTATTTCAACAACCTTCCTCCCAAATATAATGATGGTCCTGAAAGAACCGATTAATTGCCACTTATCTGCCTTATTAACAGCAGCTGGGCTGCGCGACCGCCATCCGATGATTTGGCTCAACGAACGCCGTCGATTGCCAGATCCGCCGAAGATGGGACACGGATGAAAATGATGTGCTGCTGCTTCCACGACCGCCACCACCACCGACCGAAAAAATTTCATCCGCACCACCACACCGCTGAGACAGCCGTTGTCACTGGGACCGCTTCTGGACGCCCTGGTCCGCTCGCCGTGACATCCAGAATGAAAATGGCGCACGCACGCGAAACACGGGGCTTTTTATACACAGGGAAAACGAAGCAGTGGGTCAAAAGGCCCGTACCTTACTGCAATCTGATGTCCGTGTTGGGGATTTATGAACGGAATTGAATTTTTCACCCGGTTTGGAAAGAAATAACATTTTCAATAGTTTAACGTTGATAATCAATAGTATCAATAGAATTGGCGAATTGCTGGAGAGTTTCTGAATCGATTGATAAGCAAACGTCGAAAATCCATCGAAAGATAAAGACGCTATTAGCGTTTGAAATCTATCCTAATTTCGTGACGGTCTCGAATTTGGAAATTTTGGTTTTACACCCTGTATCTGAGTCTTCCCCTTAGACGTAGTTTACGTCAAAATAATGTTCTCTTCAGTCGCTATCGCATGGATTAGGAGGCCCTACATCCCCTGCTGGGCCAACTTGTGGCTTATTTCAGGCAGTCCTTCAGCGGGAAGGTTGCCACTGTCGAGGCTAATATTCCGTGACCGAACAGATACTTCCTGAATTGTTTTTGATGATTCTTGTTCGAGGTAGATTTGGTTTCTGTGTCGGTTTGATGAGAAGATTTTGCCAATGAATGGTATGCAACGCCGATTATTTATCGAAAATAGTTGATGTGAGAAATTTGAACATATTATGTATCTTAAAGGCATAGTCAAGTCAAGTCCTACGTCCACTTAGCGGTTATGTCACAGACATTACCCACTGTTCGTTTTTTTTTTCTGGCGCATAACTTTGCGTCTTTGCACATAACAAAGCTTGATAAAACTAGTGAACTTTTCCTTTGTCAATGTTATAAGCTGATCATAGTTTAAAGAAATTGCATTGAGATTATTGCAACACCCACCCATTTTCAACGCGAATCAAATAAAAAGTCTCTCACGCACGAGTAGGTTGTTGACGTTTTCCGGTTTCTGTTGCGTAGCCGTCAACATCGCTTCAGCTTGTATGCAATCATACACAAGAAAGATCGAAAACCAACTTATCGATTCGTTGATTGATTTTGCTAATTGATAGTTTTCCGCCCAAATTTCTATCATAGGAATATTGGAATGATTATAAATAGCAGGAATAATCAAAATATATAGAACTGCGTACAGTTCTCGTACTTGCGTTATTCGATTGAACATAATAAAGGAGCATAAATTGACAGTAAATACACAAGTGATAAGTGCAATAAGTGAAAATTTATCGCGCCAGAGGAAATACAATATCATATTTACATTCAATAGAACTTACTTCGATGAAAACATATTGTTTTTTTGCTTGGACAAACTATTATATTGAATTTCTGTTACTTTCCTCTCAAAACCGTTCACAGAAAATAACCAGACTTGTATACAAGCACATACAAGTCTTCGAAAGTGGCTTGCATAAAACATATTTTTAAATAACTTTCACTAACTAAAATTGTAGATAAATCACACTTATTATGTTTAACTTGTTCAAAATGCACCACATTTCGAAAGATTATATGTTTGTGATCCATTTTGGACCTTGATTGACTAGTTATTCTTTCTATAGGGTTAACGATGGCTGTTCCAAAATGCTCAAAATCATTGATTTTACGACATTTATTGAGGTATATCTTAAAATCTCGAAGTGTTAGAGCAAATCTAAAGTCAGATTCGGATTCAGCGAGCAAAAATCTACTAGGGACACATTATTTGGTGTTAGGGACAAAATCTTGTTGAGCTGTGTAATCGACAGGAATCGAGAAAAATCGATTAGTTACAGATCGATTAATCGAGATTTTACGACATCTCTAGTACTGTCAAGCGTTTGGATGCAGTTAGTTATTGGAAAGACGCATTGGGAAAAAAAAATTGGTTCTTCTCAGGACCAGTATTTTATGGAAAGAAAGAGTTAATTGCGAAAATGGAATGTTTCGACGGCATCGGGTTTGGCGTGGTAGCTTGGTTGCTGTTAGTGATTCCACCCGCCCGTTCAAATTAATTGCATCATCTCCCTCCGCCGCGCTATCAAATTTGCTAGTTACGATTGAGTTTTGCACTTTAAAGAAAGTTCATATCGGATTGTCGGATCAACCTTCTTTTGTATGCATAAAGACCTTTTTGGAGTACACCAGCCTCAGGAATGGCCGAAATAAGGGAGAAATAAGCAGAATCAGAAGGGGCGTGAACCCAAACACAAATATAGGGATATGCAACGTTTGGTCTGCGCCCGCAATGTAAGCGTTCGATGCCAAAGTAAGGATTGTGATGTCCTCGACTGAAAGCCAGTCGAGTGGCTTCAGCGGCCCATGAGTCATGTTAATTCCACGGTTAGAGACTCAACTGGGAACAACTATTCGACTTCTTGATTCAGTTAGCCTCCGAGCACTTTGCTCAATGTTAATAAAACGACACAAATTATTAAAGGCAAATACTATCAATTTCGAATAGCTACGTAGTCCTACGTCACCTTTGCGTACAACCCGATTGGGCTGCACCTTTGAGTTTTTCTCCACACGCTATCACTGAGGTGTACCCGCCTTGGTAGCAACCTCCGAGCGCGATGGCGCTTGCTTGCCAATGTACAATGGCCACACAATTGACCAGCGCGTCTGGTCAGCACTTTGTTCTTTCACCGGCACTATATAGCACTTTCCGACCGCGGTTTGGCCTTCGATCCGGCTCAAAGGACCAATGTTCGAGGCCCTTCAGCTTTAGTTTTAAGTTTTCACAGTTATGTTCTAGATTATAAATTTGAAAGTTTTCTAGTTTAGCATTCTATACTACTCTTTACACATACCAAAGCGCTCGTGCAGTGTTTTCATCCTGGCCAGACGGTGGGTCTCAGATGTCCTTGTCCTTGATGGGTGTTGTTTATGATCATCCTCAGGAATTTATTTTGTACCCGTCAGTGTTGTAAAATGTCATTTGCATTCGTTTGTATAATTTTCCCAGAACTTGTTTCAGAAGGTAGCTATCAATTCATGTTGTATGACGAACTTATAGCGGTTAAATGGGCCTCACAACTTTGTCTAACGAGACTTTGCTGTAAATATGTAATCTGGGGCGTGGGAGGCAAAATGTCATTCAAATGAAATTATGTCAAATGACACGTGACATTTTGGAGAGTTTTCACTCTCCAGCCTTTGATGTTATACTTAGAGCAATGTACCCTTGGACAACAATATAACCCTACTCAAGCGTTATGAGTACATTCAAAATTATGGAAGAAATTTTGCTTCTAAAGAAAGTTATGAGCAAATTAGTCAAATGACATGCAGATGACATTTTACAAGCCTGGTACCCGTTGCCGTTTGAGATGGTGAGTGTTCGCGAAAACAAAATACCGATTCTTTAGAGCGTGATGCTTAAAGCTGCAATGATTTTTTATTCATTATTTTAATTCAATTTTCAAACAAATATAATTATGTTAGCTTACAGATTCGGTTCACCCTAATGTTTGATAGATCTCGCGAACAAATGGGTTTATTACCGTTGGGGTATGCCCTACAAGAAATTCAATCATGTTTTTAAGTGTTTAATAAGGGTATTTATCACTATATATTTAATCCGTGAATCAAGCTCATCTGTGTGTGGTTTGGAGTATGCGTTAGGATGGGCTTCTGGGGTTTCTATGGAGACATAGATTAATCTTTGAGAATTGTATTCCTGATAAAAGAGATCATATAGGTGTTCTAACCTGAAATCTAACGATCTCTATTGAACATTAGCACCTCGCACAAAGCCTCACTTCACAAAGTCACACTGTTTTGCCACTTGTATTCACTGTTGGCATATAACTTTAAAAGGGCAAGATTAATTATAATAATCGGAAACTAGTGTAATAGTTGCAATACCTCATCTGCATAACAAAATATCCTACATGGACCTACTGCATATTATATTGCTATCTACAATGGCTGACGGTTTTCTCTCATCTTCATCCCTTAACAGTTGGCAGTAGTTGGCAGGGGTTGCTGAATGTGCTGCGTCGCCAACAGTGAGTTTTGGCGCAACTCTCCCAGACTCTCTCCCAGGGAGGATGATTTGCTTGTAGACAGCAAGCTTATTCTTCAGAGACAATGACGACCGGCGGTTGATTAAAGGTACAGTAGTTTCAACAAAACGTTACATTTTGTCGTCGTCTTGTCAACCTGTTGCCGAAAACAAACTTGCTGTCGAGAGTCAGCCAAGGTAGGCCTCATTGACCCATTCTACAGTCGTGCCATTTAGGATGATTTTACAGCCTTCTGACGGGACATGTATAGGGGATTTAGAGTGGGGGAAAATCATGACCTGGGTCTTCGCCGCGTTGATACCAATTTCCCAGCTGTCAGTGCATCCAGGCCTCGTTGGAGTTTTGCCACCAGCAGCGCTCTGATCACTCTACAGTTGATGATTTTCACCAGGTAGCTGGGAAGATTGTAGCGTTGTAGTTTGCCACCAGACCATCATGCCATACATTGTCGAATGCCTTCTCAACATGGAGTAAGACCATGGCGGATGTTTTTGAGACATGCTTGTTCGGTCGGAGGACGTTGATAACTCGAGTCAGTTGGTGTACGGTTGATCGACCACGCCGGAAACCAAACTGTTCCTCGAGCAAGATTTTGAGATTTTGAGTTGAGTTGAGTTGAGTTGAGATTTTCGGCAGACTCAAGTAACCGGTGATGAATAGCTTTTCGAATAGCTTGGATAATCATGAGATAAAGCTGATGGGACGATAACTTTTGGGGGAGGATCCTTCCCAGGCTTCCGGCTGGGGATGACTTTCGCTAACTTCCAGGACGATGGGAAGTAGTTGAGCCGGAGACACTGATTAAAGATCAGCGAAAGGTGCTCGAAGAACGGAGCGCTCATGTTTTTGAGTTCAAGATTCATGTTTTCGATGATTTGATATAGGCCGCCAATTTGCCAGCTGTGATCCCCAACTCCTCCGAGAAATTGTTGGGAATAAGATGGATATTGTTAGCATGCTCTCTAATGGTTAATTCGTGTGGACTGACGATGTTCTGTCCAAGATTGTGCGAGCTAATGAAGTGCAGTGTTGGTAGAATCATTCCCAAATCTCACTCACGGGAGCCTCATGTGCGAACAGACTCATTTTCGATTCTGCGTGGAGAGCATCGCATATGAGTTTTCACACAGAATCGCATCGTTTCATTCATTTGCCGAAAAATGATTTCGCTCCACAAAGTGTCAATATCCAACAGAAGCCAGCAACCAACTCTAAACTTTGCGAAAATCTTATTCATTGTCGTGTATTTCGTGGTATTTCTAGTATCCATGATTTTCGTCAAACAACGGTACGGTTTGCTAGCTCGGTTGTTAAGGCGTTTGTCAGTTAATGAAACACAGTGCTCCCCGTTTTGAAAACATATTTTTCTACCTCCTACAGATTCTAGAACACATTAAAACCGCATTACATATTTCTAATGCTATAAAAACCAAAACAGGAGCCCAAAGATTGTTCCAAAAGTATTGGTGATAGAAATAGTTGTTCAGGGATTTTGGAAATTTAAAAGAAACTGATATTATGTGTTGCATAAAACGGGGTGGACTGTATTTACTGGGTGCGTTGCTTTCTAAACCAGGGCTCTTCGATCAATTTATCGTGGATACGACGTAGTTTTCGCTAGTATTTGTTAGTATTTTGGATACTGTCGAAATTTTAGGAGTTAGTTGCCTTGAACAGAAGCGTATTTTATGTTTACCGTCAGGGCTTCTTTTGATTTCAGGGCTACTTTGGATTTTGATTTTCTGAAAAATCAGGCGAAAAAATGCCAAATTTGAAACAGAAAGTTAGCATCCAACTATTAACAAGTCACCCGAATGGTAATAATGGCGATTTGATAGTAATTTTACGTTACAATTCTTGTTTCAAAATGTTCAAAGTAGCCCCTGATTTATCAAAAAGAAGCCCGCACGACGGGTACGTATGGATTTTGTTATTCATTGTTTTAAGCAAAGAAAGTTATTCCAATGAATTTAACGAAGAAGAACACGCAGAAATCAAGCAATGATGCAAATCACGAGTCGAATCATGGACGATTCTCTGGGCCATGAGTCAGGTGAGGTTTGTCTCGCGCTTGATTTGAATCGTGGATGAGATTTGAGAATTTGAGTTTTTACCAACACTGATGAAGTGCCGACCTATTTCAGTAACCTTCTCTGCAGGAGCGATCAAGCGATCCGTAGAGCCATTGCTGCCACTATTTCTGAGATCCACTATTCTGGCCTGGATAACTTTGGTCAAGCGATTGCATCGGGTGCTAAGCGTGAATTGAAAATGACATTTTCTTATATAATGAAAACATGGCAACGGCTGCCAAATATCGTTTTCGGAGACCACGGCCTTTAACTTTGTTACTTGGTGTTGAGGCTTTTCTTTCGAACGCACTCACATCGTACATAGTCCCATTCTCTCTTGCTTTGTGGCAGCACACGGTATACAGAAAACAAGGTAGGTTCGTTAGAAAAATGACACTTCGAATGTGACGCATATTTTATCGTCACATGTTGGATACAAAAAGTAAGCATGCTGCGACCGTATAGCATCGTCTCGGATCAGTTTGAGTGAAGATAGTAGTGACGTCACATATTTACATTCAAACTAAATGTTTACAGACGTACTAAGCCTGCCTTGTTTTTTGTATGCCGTGGTGGCAGCATATGCCTGCTCTTGCTCTGAACGCGCTCATCGCGTACACATGGTAATAGTTGTTAGTGGTGAACATTCAAGTAATACTATCGACAGACATATGATTTCCGCACAATGATTTTCGTATCATGCTGTACGCGTACAGTGACAAGATGACACACACCTTTTTTCTTTCCACCATTGTATCTATTTTACAGCTTGTTTTGAAACGGATTCTACCGCTTTCCAAACCTATATTTTCCATCAAAATGTATAGAAATCATAAACTGTTACTATAGTTACTATAGTTACTATAGTTACTATTACCCATATTGACGTAAACTACGTCTAAGGGAAGCCTCAGATACAGGGTGCAAAATGAAAATTTCAAATTGGGGACCGTCACGAAATCATGTAAGATTTCAAACGGTAATAGCGTCTTTATCTTTCGATGGATTTTCGACATTTGCTTATCAATCGATTCGGAAACTCTCCAGCAATTTTCCAATTCTATTGATACTTATTGATTATCAACGTTAAACTATTGATAATGTTATTTCTTTCCAAACCGGGTGAAAAATTCAATCCCGTTCATAAATCCCCTAACACGGACATCAGATTGCAGTAACGTACGGGCCTTTTGATCCACTGCATCGTTTTCCCTGTGTATAAAAAGCCCCGTGTTTCGCGTTCGCGCGTCATTTTCATTCTGCATGTCACGGAGAACGGAAGATTTCGTTCGCACGGAGGAGCTCGTTGTTTGAGATTTATGAGTGATGATGCGGATGAAATTTTCGTCAGGTGGTGGTGGCGGTCGTGGCAACAGCAGTATATCTTTTCATCCGTGTTCCCAACAGCATCGTTGAATCTGGCAATCAACGTCGTGTTGTTGATGAGGACACTATAAGTGGAAATGAATCGGTTCTTTTCAGGACCACCATTATGTTTGGGAGTAAAGGTTAAGTTGAATTAATTTTTTGACGTAAACTATCTCTAAGAGAAAGGCTCAGATCCAGGGTGTAAAACAGAAATTTCCAAATTCGAGACCGTCACGAAATTAGGATAGATTTCAAACACTAATAGCGTCTTTATCTTTCGATGGATTTTTAATCACTTACTCTGCAGAAGTCGAATGATGGATTGAATCTTATGAATTTTTGCGTTGCTGCTGTCGATTTTTGCAACAATCTCATGAATTTACTCTCAGTCAACCAAATTCCTCCAATGAAAAATTAATGCCCTGAAAAGGACAGATTTCAGATCATGCGGATTTCTAATCACCAACACAACAGCAACCATTCGATATTCAGAATATCACAAGAGTATTTCACTCAAATGCAGATGCTGGCTCTATGGTTCTACCGCTACACCGCAACAGATTGCCATCGTTGGATTCTCTGTCGTATTGATCCTGTTACGAGCGCTACCTACGCCATCGGTGGGAACGAAGAGCGTGCGTCAGAAGAAGCTGCAAAAATGTATTATGTATTAAACCTGAAACTAGTAGCAGTCTATCAACTAAAATAATAATCTTGAGGGGAAATTTCACTGGTATTGATGCTATCCATGCGAATAAATTTTTGTTGCGTCGCGCGCGGAAGAGCTCCTTTCTTGTAATTAATAAATTGAACCTGTAGCCACGCCCCTTTGGTGAGTGTTTGACGGTTACACAACATTTGCAGCCATACCGGACAATAAAGAGGCGGGACTAATGAGCCATCTTTATTGATGATAAGAAAACTGCTCTCCCCGTGCGCGTGGCATTTCATTTGAAATGTTGCGGGCGGCGGTCCCTGCATCGGCGGAGTTGCTGAACAGATCAATCGGTTCTTCTCAGGGCCACCATCCTATGCAAAGGAAGAGGTGAGGCGAATAATGTTCAAAGAGCAAATTAACCACTTGGCGACGCCATATGATGTTGCCGTCCGTAGCAGAATTACAGAGTGCGCCCCGGAGGAGATGCTACAAATATGAATTCGTATGGATGGCATCAGTGGCAGGGGTGAAATTTCTCAAGATCTTATTTGATTTTGTTTGCAGCTTGTGATTGGGAAGGCGGTTTATTAACAATCAATCGAAAGATGGAGATGGAGACAGTTCAATCGAAATGATGCCGTCAATGGCGAAATCACGAGTGCGTTTTGACGCGTGGTCTTTGCAAAAACATGTTAGCGTCTTCAGTGATTTGACAGTAGTTATCCTCATTTCTAAAGTTTTAATGGTTAAATACAGTAAAAAGTGCAATTAAACCAGATAAATTGAAATTTTGTAATACCCAAGTTTAGTAAAGCTCATTTACAATATTTTTCGAAAGAATTCGAAAGAGAACAATGAATTGAATTTAAACAAACAAATCTAAACTACTCATATTATACAAAACTCGAGAATTCAATAAATTTGTTTTAATTACTCAAATATATTACTTCCTTTTAAAATGTAAATTTCATAAGAAATCAACAGAGTAATTTTGTAATATTCATGGATAATGGCACTAGATTCTTCATTTCACCAAACTGTTTCACGTAGTTTACGTCAGGCGGTCGTGTCTTGTACACAACCCTTATGATTTTTATAGCACTTATCCTCAATCCAGTCTCCTCACCAACGAACTGCATTCAAAGCACTATCCTGTTACAATACAAAATTACTTTTTTGGCACTTATGTTCATCCAATTTGCTTGCAACAAGTTGCGTTCGGCAAGAAATTTTACAATGCATAAATATGAAAATAAGACCTATCCACATATTTGTGTTATTTTTACCTTTTCTTACATATTTCTTAATTCTTTTGAACGAACGAGAAAGGCACCATGGATTATTTAGGGTTTTAGTGCTTGGATTGGCGGCTTTATAAGACAGTGATATATAAAACTTATCATACACATATGACGATTTTATTACCATGAAATAAGCCTTAGGTCTGAGGGAAGGGTTTTCCGTTAATCCTTATGCGGTCGACAGGGTACCCGTGTTCCTTTTTCAACTTCAAGTGGCGATATTCCAATGAATTTTTATAGCTTCAAGCTGAAACTCAGTGACATCTAAAGAACTCCATAAAATGTAGCATCTGTGAGAAAATCACGTTGATACAGTGAGGGAGGGACGTGGGGAGGGCATCTGATTTTTACCACGTGGATGGCCGACAGGCACCGCGTTGCACTAAATTGATATTTTCATAACTTTAACAATTTTTAACCGATTTAGATAATTTTGACAGTTTGGAAACAGAAACTCATATACTTTTCGCCCATTGTCAAGGTTACAGCTTTTTGTCCATGGTTATACAAAGAAATCTTTGAAGTAAGACTTTAGAGTCTACACACGTAACCGAAGGACTAACAACCAGTTTCAAATATATTACATGCTCATTGTGCTTCTTAGAATAGTCGGTGTTCACAGTATATATTCTGGATCTCCAAAATCCCCTACAGTAAGGCCTCAGTCATCCAAAAATCACTGGAATAAGATCTTATGGTCTGCTAACGTAACCAAAGGTCTATCGTGCAAATTCAAAAAACAGTACATCTCTTTATGGTGTTTAGCATATAATGCTTTCACAGTATATGTTCCGGTCATATAATGATCTTTTCTCAAAACATGTTTGCATTCCAAGTAGTTCTTGTTGCTGTCATTGATTCAGATAGTCTACAGAACTTCATACAGTCAAGGTCTTCGGATCAATATCCGTAATGAAGGCAGTTAACGAAGAATAAACAAGTTTTGTGACCCCTTCTTGGTATATGTTTGTGTTCCAAGTAGTTCTTGTTGTCGTGGGCTCCAGGTAGTCTACGAACTCCATAGAGTCAAGATCTGTGGATCAACCTCAGTAACGGAGGCAGTTATTGAAGAATAAACAAGTTGTGTGACCCCTTCTTGGTATTTGTTTGTATTCCAAGTAATTCTTGTTCTTGGCATTGGCTCCAGGTAGTCTACGAACTTCATAGATTCAAGGTCGGTGGATAGACCTCCGTAATAGAGGCAGTTATTGTAGAATAAACATGTTTTGTGACCCCTTCTTGATATATATCTGTTTTCATGTAGTTCCTGATGTTGTCGTGAGTTCCAGGTAGTCTACGAACTCCATACAGTCAAGGACTTCAGGTCCAATCTCCGTAAAGGAGGCAGTTATCGGAGGAATAAACAAGTTGCATGACCCCTTCTTGGTATATATTTGTATTCCAAGTAGTTCCTGATATTGTCGTGAGTTCCAGGTAGTCTACGAACTCCATACAGTCAAGGTCTTCGAATCAATCTCGTAATGGAGGCGGTTATCGAAGAATAAACAAATTTTGTGACCCCTTCTTGGCATATGTTTGTATTCCTAGTAATTCTTGTTGTTTCGTGGGCTCTAGGTAGTCTACGAACTCCATAGATCCAAGGTCGGTGGACCAACCTCCGTAATGGAGGCAGCTATTGAAAAATAAACCAGTTTTGTGACCCCTTCTTGGCAAATGTTTATTTTTCATGCAGTTCTTAGAGTTGTTGTCGTGAGTTCCAGGAGTCTACGAACTACATACACACAAGGTCTTCGGATCAATCTCCGTAATGGAGGCGTTTATCGAAGGATAAACAATTTGCGTGACCCTTCTTGGTATATGTTTGTATTTCATGTAATTCTTGTTGTTGTCGTGGGCTCCAGGTAGTCTACGAACTCCATACAGTCAAGATCTTCGGATCAATCTCCGTAATGGAGGCAGTTATCGAAGAATAAACAGTTACGTGACCCCTTCATGGTAGTTGCAGGTAGTCTACAAACTCCATAGAGTCAAGGTCTGAGGATCAATCTCCGTAATGGAGGCAGTTATCGAAAAATAAACAAGTTGCGTGACCCCTTCTTGGTATATGTTTGTATTCCAAGTATTCTTTGTTGTCGTGGGCTCCAGGTGAGTCTATGAACTCCATAGAGTCAAGGTCTGGGGATCAACCTCAATGTAACAGGCAGTTATTGAAGAATAAACAAGTTTTGTGACCTCTTCTTGATAAATGTTTGTATTCAAGTAGTTGTTATTGTTGTCGTTGGCTCCAGGTAGTCTACGAACTCCAAAGATTCAAGGTCTGTGGATCATGCTACGTAATGGAGGCAGTTCTTCTTCTTATTCTTCTTATTGGCATTAAATCCCACAATGGGACAGAGCCGCCTCGCAGCTTAGTGTTCATTAAGTACTTCCACAGT
Organism: Armigeres subalbatus; assembly: GCF_024139115.2. Taxonomy (NCBI): domain Eukaryota; kingdom Metazoa; phylum Arthropoda; class Insecta; order Diptera; family Culicidae; genus Armigeres; species Armigeres subalbatus. The sequence goes on along the minus strand of NW_026943369.1, from coordinate 23,178 downwards.
TATTAATCTGCGAGGTTTCTAAGCCAGGTTACCATTTTGCATTCGTATATCATGAGGCTAACATGATAATACTTTTTATGCCCAGGGAAGTCGAGACAATTTCCAATCCGAAAATTGCCTAGACCGACACCGGGAATCAGAACCCAGCCACCCTCAGAATGGTCTTGCTTTGTAGCTGTGCGTCTTACCGCACGGCTAAGGAGGGCCCCTAAATATTCCAGGTAGAGTTCCAGGTAGTCTACGAACTCTATACAGTCAAGGTCTTCAAATCAATCTCCGTAATGGAGGCAGTTATCGAAGAATAAAGCAAGTTTTGTGACCCCTTCTTGGTATTGTTGGTATTGGTACTATTGTTGTCGTGGGCTCCAGGTGAGTCAACGAACTCCATTAGATTCAAGATCTGTGGATTAACCTCAGTAATGGAGACAGTTATTGAAGAATAAACCTGTGATGTGACCCCTTCTTGGTATATGTTTGTATTCCATGTAGTTCTTGTTGTCGTCGTGAGTTTCAAGTAGTCTACAAACTCCATACAGTCAAGATCTTCGGATCAATCTCCGTAATGGCGACAGTTATCGAAGAATAAACAAGTAGCGTGACCCTTTCTTGAGTATATGTTTGTATTCCAAGTGATTCTTATTGTTGTCGTCGGCTCCAGGTAGTCTACGAACTCCATAGAAGTCAAGGTCGGTGGATCAACCTCCGTAACGGATGCAGTTATTGAAGAACAACTGGGAAGGACGGAAGATAGCGGTTTTCCTCCAAAACCTTTTTAGAACTTAATCTATCACATGTTGCGCATATGCATAATCGAGTTTCAGACATAGTAAATAATTTCCACTCCGGGTGGCTCAATACCCGGAACATAGGCAATAAACTTTGAATGTACTTAACTCGAAAGGCGATCTCTCTTCGCTTATGTGGTCAGGTTGGGATCTGACGACCAACTGGCACAATCTCACACAACCCTACTTCATCGAGCGCCGTTGGTGATGAAGTGTGTAGGAGCTTCATCCTACCTGGTTGGCATTGTACAAAAACATATATGAGAGGAAGTTAGTTCTAAGGATGTATTGCGAGAGTTCGGCTACATGCCCGATGCTGTGAATTTGGTTTCATCAGTACCCGCTAAGCTGCGGAGGACGACGGAGGTTCTTCGTAGCCAATAGGGAAAGCACCTGTCTAGCGTACTGGTTTGGTATGCAATCTATTCTATACCACAAAGGGCATGTAACACTTTCAAAAAAATCTGAAAGATCTTTGGCTACTCGTGTAGATCTTAAGGCCTTTTCCAGGGTTTTCTTGGATTACCATGAACTTATGCAATAAAGGCGTTCTATTCTATGTACCTACAAAGGGCATGTGTAGGGCATGGTTTGAAACAATCTAAAAGATCTCTGGTTACGAGTGTAGATCTTAAGGCCTTTTCCAGGATTTTCTTGGATGACCATAAACATATGCAATGAAAGCACTCTTTTCTATGTTGCCACAAAGGGCATAAACCACTTTTGAAACAAAACTAAAAGATCTCTGGTTACGCGTGTAGACCTGAAGGCCTTTTCCAGGGTTTTCTTGGATGACCATGAACATATGCAATGAAAGGCGCCAGAGGACTTATCCGAGAGATTTCTTCGATAGCGCAGAACATATGTAGTGATCATTTGATTTCAAGATGCGCAAAGAGCATGCACCACTTTGAGACAAGTCCATAGACCCATAGTTACGAGTGTAGACCTTGAGGCCTTACTCCAGAGATTTCTGATGACTCGGAACATATACTGTGAACGCATTCTATGCTAAGTACCACAAGAGCATGTACCGTATTTGAATTTTGCATAATAGGCATTTGGTTACGCGAGTAGATCTTTAGGCTTTACTCCAGAGATTTCTCGGATGACTAAGACCTCATTTCAGGGATTTTGCATTACCCGAAGGATATACTATGAACACCTTCAATTTCTAAAGAAGCGCAAAGAGCTTGTAGCATATTTGAAACTGGTTGAATGGCTTTCGGTTACGCGTGTAGACTCTTAAGCCTTACTTCGAAGATTTCTTGAATAACCATGGGCATAGGCTGTAAACCTTGACAATGGTATAAAAAGTATATGAGTTTCTGTTTCCAAAACTGTCAAAATTATCCAAATCGGTTGAAAATTGTTGAAGTTATGAGAATATCAATTTAGTGGAACACGCAGGTACCCTGTCAGCCATCCACGTGTGTTTTTGTTGGCCGCATAAGGGTTAAAAAGCAGGGGCATCCCTCTCTGAGAGAGAAAATGCTCAAATTCAGCCCGCCAGAATGACGTTGTCAGTGTCGTTAAAGAATTATTTCATCATTATGCAGTTTACAATTGCTTTAGAATTTGCCGTAAATGAAGAACAAAAGGAATTGGCAACAATGGGAAGAAATTTATTACTCATGCATGCATGCATCCAGTGGTTCAGCGAGATAACAGCAGTAACGCCGACTAATCACGCAATGAGCAGATCAAAATAAACAAACTCCAGCTGGTTTTGGAAAATGAAAACATGAGCCATGAGAAGGATTTGTGTAATAACAGTAGTGCTGATGTAAATAAGAAAATGAGACAAACAAGACAAATAAGACAAATGAGACAAAAAGACAAATAAGGTAGCCATAATAAATAAGACAAATAAAATTAGTTCCTCCATGAATTCTTCAAGTTCCTCTGCAAAATCCTCCGGAAGTCGCCCTGCATTCCTTCGGAAGCTTCTACGGGAATTCTTCCAGGAGTTCCTAAGGAAGATCCTTCAGGAATTTCTCCGGGAGTTCTTCCAGAAATTCCTTCGGAAGTTCCTCCAGGAATTCGTTCGGAAGTTCCTCCAGGAATTCTTTCGGAAAATCCTCTAGAACTTCCTTCGGAAGTTCCTCAGGAATTCCTTCAGAAGTTCCTCCAGGAATTCCTCCGGAAGTTCCTCCAGGAATTATTTCGGAAGTTCCTCCCAGAATTCCTTCGGAAGTTCAGCTGAATTTCTCCGGAAGTTCCTCCAGGAATTCTTTCAGAAGTTCTCCAGAAATTCCTTTGGAAGGTCCTCCAGGAATTCCTTCGGAAGATCCTCAGGAATTCTTCCGGAAGTTCCTCCAGGAATTCAACTTCGGACGTTCCTCCAGAAATACCTTCGGACGTTCCTCCAGGAATTCCTTCGGAAGTTCCTCCAGGAATTCCTTCGGAAAATCTTCAGGAATTCCTTCTGGGAAAATCCTCCAGGAACTCAGGAAGTTCCTCCAGGAACAGGAGGATCTTTCAGGAGGAACTTCTGGAGCAACTTCCGGAGGAACTAGGAGCAACTTACGGAGGCACTTCCAGAGGAACTTCCAGCAGAACTTCCGGCGGAACTTCCGGCGGAACTTCCAGCTGAACTTCCGAAGGAACTTCCGGAAGAACTTCCAGAGCAACTTCCGGAGCAACTTCGGAGGAACTTCATAGCAAAATTCAGGGGAACTTCGAAAAGAACTTCCGGGGAAACTTCCGGAGAATTTTCGAGCAACTTCGGAAGAATTCTCGGAGGGAATTCTCGAAGAATATTCAGGAGAATTCCTGGAGGTACTGTCGGAGGAATTCCAGGAGGAACTTTCGGAGGAATGCCTGGAGGAACTTCCGGAGGAATTCCTGGAGGAACTTCGGAGGAATACCTGGAGGATCTTCGGAGGGAATACCTGGAGGATTTTATTTATATCATCAGACTAAGGACAGGTGGCCTGTGCTGCACATAAAGACTTCTCCATTCAGCTCGGTTCATGGCTGCACTTCGCCAACCACGCAGTCTGCGGAGGGTCCGCAAGTCGTCCTCCACCTGATCGATCCACCTTGCCCGCTGTGCACCTCGCCTTCTTGTTCCCGTCGGATCGTTGTCGAGAACCATTTTCACCGGATTACTGTCCGACATTCTGGCTACGTGCCCGGCCCACCGCAGTCTTCCGATTTTCGCGGTGTGAACGATGGATGGTTCTCCCAACAGCTGATGCAACTCGTGGTTCATTCGTCTCCTCCACGTACCGTCCGCCATCTGCAACCCACCATAGATGGTACGCAACACTTTCCTTTCGAAAACTCCCAGTGCGCGTTGGTCCTCCACGAGCATCGTCCAGTTTGGTACGGCGGCGAACTCTATTCGATCGAAGCGTCTTGCGGAGTCCAAAGTACGTACGATTTCCAGCCACTATGCGTCTCCGAATTTCTCTGCTGGTATCGTTATCGGCGGTCACCAGTGAGCCCAAGGAATTCTTCCTCGATTTCGTCACCACCGATAGAAACTCGTGGTGGTCTTACATTTCCCTCTCTTGAGCCTTTTCATATCATGTACTTCGTCTTCGACGTGTTGATAACTAGTCCAATCCGTTTAGCTTCGCTTTTCAGTCTGATGTAGACTTCCTCCATCCTCTCAAAGTTACGTGATGCCAATGTCGTCAGCGAAACCAAATAAGTGGACGGACTTCGTGAAAATCGTACCACTCGTGTCAATCCCTGCCCTTTGTATTACTCCCTTCAGAGCGATGTTGAATAGCAGACACGAAAGACCTTGCCGTAACTCTCTGTGCGTTTCGAAGGGACTCGAGAATGCCCCTGAAACTCGAACTACGCACATCACCCGATCCATCGTCGCCTTGATTAACCGTATCAGTTTATCCAGAAATCCGTTTTCGTGCATTAGCTGCCATAGCTGATGGTCCCGATTGATTGTATCATATGCGGCTTTGAAGTCGATAAATAGATGATGTGTGGGCACGTTGTATTCGCGGCATTTCTGCAATACCTGACGTATGGTGAACACCCTGGTCTGTGGTAGAGCGTTCACCATAAAACCCGCCTGGTACTGCCCCACGAACTCTCTTGCAATTGTTGTTGATCGACGGCATAAAATTTGGGAGAGTACCTTGGTAGGCGGCGTTCAACAATATGATTGCGCGGTAGTTGCTACAATCCAGCTTATCGCACTTTTTGTAGATTAGACACACGACACCTTCCATCCTCTCCTGCAGTAGAACCTCTTCCTCCCAAATGTTGGTAATTACCAAGTGCAAGCGCTCTAGCCAGTGCCTCACCACCGTGTTTAAAACAGCTCTCCTGGTAGTTGGTCGCTCCAGGGGCTTTGTTGTTTTCAGCCAGCCGATCTCCTCCTGGATTTCCTGGAGATTCGGAGCCGGAAGTCGCATATCACTGCGTGCGTGCTCCTAGGTTCATTACCATACCGCCACCGTTGTCTGCCATATCGCCATTCAGATGCTCTTCATAGTGCTGCCGCCACCGTTGAATCACCTCACGCTCATTCATTAGAAGGTTCCGTTTATCGCCTTACACATATCGGGCTGTGGCACGTGGCCCTTACGTGAACGGTTCAACTTCTCCATAGAACTTTCGTGCGTTATTAGCGCGGTACAGTTCCTCCGTCTCTTCACGGTCTCGATCTTCCTGCTGGCGCTTTTCCTCCGGAAAATCGAGTTTTGTCTGTTCCGCGCCCGTTTGTATCGTGCCTCGTTCGCCCTCGTGCGGTGTTACGTAATCTCACCCATGCTGCATTCTTCTCCTCAACTAACTGCTCACATTCGCCGTCGTACCAGTTGTTTCTCTGATCCGGAGCCACCGTGCCTAGTGCAGCGGTTTGCGGTGCTTCCAATGACGGATCGAATTTCTCTCCAGCCATCTTCAAGAGATGCTGCGCCTAGCTGCTCTTCCGTTGGGTGCCACTTCCAGCTGCTGCGCGTAGTCTTAGGCTAGTCTACCGTCTTGTAGCCGCCCAATGTTAAGCCGCGGCGGACGACTCCGACGCGTATTGTACACCGTCGAGAGTTTTGAGCGCAGACATACTGCAACGAGGTAGTGGTCGGATTCAATATTCGCACTGCAGTAAGTGCGTACAATCGTGTCGGAGAAGAATTTACCGTCGATTAGAACGGGGTCGATTTGGTTTCCCGTTACGTGATTAGGTGATTTCCATGTGGCCTTGTGGATATTCTTACGGGGAAGAAAGTGCTTCGGACTACCATTCCGCGGGAGGCTGCAAAGGTTTATGCATCGTTGGCCGTTGTCGTTCGATACGGTGTGCAGACTATCCGGTCCGATGACCGGTCTACCATTTCCTCCTTCCTACCTGAGCGTTCATGTCACCGATGACGATTTTGACGTCCGCAGTGGGCATCCATCGTATATCTGCTCCAGCTGCGCATAGAACGCTTCTTTCTCGTCGTCCGGATCTCCCTTCGTGTGGGCAGTGCGTTGATGATGCTATAGTTGAAGAAACGGCCTTTTATCCTCAGCTTGCACAGCCTTGCGTTGATTGGCTGCCACCCAATCACGCGTTGGCGCATCTTTCCCAGCACTATGAAGCCGGTTTCCAGCTCGTTGGTGGAGCCACAGCTTTGGTAGAAGGTAGCCGCTCGATGCCCGCTTTTCCACACTTTCTGTCCTGTCCAGCAGATTTCCTGCAGCGCTACGACATCGAAGTTGCGGGATGTAATTCATCGTAGATTATCCTATCGCAACCTGTGAAGCCTAGTGATTTGCAATTTCATGTTCCAAGCTTCCAATCGTAATCCTTTATTCGTCGCCTAGGTCGTTGCCGATTGTATCGAGACGTATTATCTTCTATGTCGTTCGTAATGGTTGTATTAAAAGGCAGTTTATTGGGCCTGCGCAAACCTCGTGTCTCGTCGGAGGGCCGTCGTGTCAGGGCTGTTTAGCGTCCACCTAACATCAGGACTTGGGCTTGTGCGCTTTGAGCGGCAAACGGTCGCTTTGACGGAGCCTACTTGCGGATACATGCAGCTTTTATAGAGGTTTAACAGGGCCTGTCAAACCCACCACATCTAGGCAGGTGCCACAACTCGCAGATGGCCTGGGGAGGGATCGTCAAGCCCTTGGACATAGTCCCTGCTGCCCCTAAGGATCTTCGAAGGAATACCTGGAAGATCTTCCGGAGGAATACCTGGAGGATCTTCCGGAGGGAATACTTGGAGGATCTTCAGAAGGAATTCCTGGAGGATCTTCCAGAGGAATACCTGGAGGAACTTCGGAGGAATTCCTGGAGGAACTTCGGAGGAATTCCTGGAGGAACTTCGGAGGAATTCCTGGAAGGAACTTCCGGAGAATTCCTGGAGGAACTTCCGGAGGAATTCCTGGAGGAACTTCCGGAGGAATTCCTGGAGGAACTTCGGAGGAATTCCTGGAAGGAACTTCGGAGGAATTCCTGGAGAAATTTCGGAGGAATTCCTGGAAGAACCAATACATTTTTTTGGCTTTCAGTCTTTACTGGCTATTAAAACGACATATTTCTTCTACGCCCGACGTTTCAATGGTTTATTCCGTCTTTTCAAGGGTTCTATTAAAAAAACAACAGCTATGAACTCAGCCGACTAAAGAAAAAACTGCTCTTTTACTGCATTCGGCCGATTACAACCATCGTTTCGATTTCGATAGATCGGAGATAATGGGCCACCATCGAAGATTCTCCGCTCTTCCCGTTCTGGAAATGTAGCATATTATCAACACTGACAAAACGGTAAACCAAAGAAGCGATTGCGACAGTTTAAGTACAACGTATGCAGGAATTTTATACACACTGAAAACAAGAAATAGAGACAGATAACCGTAGAACACCAAACCAGACAAACACCAACAATAATGATAATGACACTCAATAGATAGAGACATCAAATTACACACATCATCTAGACACTCATGACATTTTTTAAAACAGATAATTACAAAATGACGGTTGAAAACGAATATTACTGACTATCAGCAGAGTAGTGAATGAGCACCTAGGTTTTCATAAATTGAAGTCCCAATATTTTGTTAAATGTTAGTAATTGTCATTAATATGTTGCATTGTATAGTGATGGATGTTTAACTGTTAATTATTTTGAAATTGACGATATTTGTTAATGTTTTATGACAATCAGTGAGCTCAACAAACCACCTGACAAAAAGCGATATTTTCTGTAAGTTTTGTGCTTTATTTGTATGTCATCTCATAATTGTTTTGTAATCTGCCAATTTTTTTAATAGAACCCTTGAAAAGATGGAATAAACCATTGAAACGTCAGGCGAAATATGTCGTTTTAATAGCCAGTAAAGACTGAAAGCCAAAAAAAATGTATTAGTAAAATTCAAACAGTCGAGAGCCTATTAAGTAAGAAATTCCTGGAGGAACTTCCGGAGGAATTCCTGGAAGGGAACTTCCGGAGGATTTCCTTGAGGAACTTCCGGAGGAATTCCTGATATGTTATAAAAAAGAATTAGAAATGTGGAAATATTCATAAAAATGCATGGAGGAATTCCTGGAGGAACATCGGAGGAGTTCCTGTAGTTCTGGAAGAATCCAGAGAAAGATTTGGAGGAATATCAAGGAAAAAATCCTAGAAGGAATATCCGGAGGAATTCTGGGAGGAAATTTTTTAAGAATTCTTCCGAAAACACTTCCAGGAATTCTCCAGGTTCCTTCTGGAGTTCTTCTGGAGATGCATTCTGAATTTCCTTCTGAAGTTTCTTCTGGATTTCCTCCGGAAGTTCCTTCTGGAATTCCTCCGGAAGTTTCTAATGAAATTCCTCCGGAAGTTCCTTCTGGAATTTCCCAGGAAACTCCTTCTTGAATTCCGCCGGAAGTTCTTACCAGAATTTCTCAGAGAGTTTATTTTAAAATTCTTGCGGAAGTTCATTTCGGAATTCCTCCGAAAGTTTCTTCTGGAATTCCTCCGGAAGTTCCTTTTTGGAAAGCTTTGGAAGTTTTTTCTGGAATATCTTTGGAAGTTCCTTCTGGAATTCATCTGAAAGTTCCTCTTGGAACTCCTCCGAAAGTTCTTTCTAGAACTCCTCCGGAAGTTTTTTTTTTAATTCCTGCGGAAGTTGCTTCGGAAAATTCTTCCAGGAGTCCTTCTGGGAGTTTCTCTAGGTATTCCTGGTAGACCAATTGATACGAACTCCTACACAGTTTGAAAATTTTTGAACTTCTGGTTTAGATTAGGTGCGAATCATATACGCATGAGCTCGGCGGACGTGTATGGACATGACTGGTCAATGTCAGTTTGACCTGGTAAACCAATTTTCCAAAACTTCACAATAGTTTGGACAACCTATAACATCTGGTTTGGGTATAACTGGAACGAAATTTGTAAGTGTCGTGTCTACAGGCATGTATTAACATGAATGTATGATATCATGTTTGTATCGAGCGCAGTTGACCATGTAGACCGATTGATTCCAGAACATTTGGGTAGCTCATAGCATCTGGTTTGGATATAACAGAGTTGTAAATCACACATATAGACTTGACAGACTCAGAGCAGTATGGAGTACTTCGAACATCTGATATTTGTGTAACTGAGTTCCAAATCGTATGCATGGGCTCTACTGATTTGTATGGACATCTTATTGCTGTCAGATTTGTACCGAGCGCAGTTGACCTGGTAGACCAATTGATCCAAACTCCAGAACAGTTTGGAGAACCTGAAACATCTGGTATGGGTATAACTGTGCTTATAAATCATATGCGTGGGCTCTAAGGACTTGTGTGGACATGATTAGTCGATTTCAGATAGCTATCGAGCTCAGTTGACTTGAGTAGACCAATTGATCAAACTCCTAAACAGTTTGGAGATCCTAGAACATCTGATTTGGGTAAAACTGAGGTAGAATATCATTCCCTGGCCACTATTGACCTACCATGGACATGACAGGTTTCTATTGGCGCGGGTTTCCGTAGTTTCATTGTCAATATTTGCATATAATCTTTCATTACTATAGAGGACATTTTGGAGTTGCTAGGGATGTACAGAAGAAACATTTTGTTGACACATAATATAGTCGATGCTAGAATAGTGTTTATAAAACATTTTTTGAACCTGTAAGTTCCAAGTGAAGAATGTCATGTAAATCGAAATTTACTATATTTTGAATAAAAACACATCCTTACTCACGCCCTCTAGGGACAAATTGAGGCATCCCTAGAAACATATCTCACCAGTATGAATAAACTAGATGAGATAGGTAAGACAACCGTAAAAGAATTGTGAAAATCGGTCGAAAGACGCTTGAGATACAGCTGTTTGAAAATTTAGTTCCACGTTTTCTGATCACTGTATTCAGCGTGTCAATGTATGTTTACTTCAAGAATGCTTTGAAGAAAAATGCTATTTGCGCAGATTTGCGCAAAACAATCATCATATCCCAGCTGAATAAATAAGCTTTGAAATAAGCCCGATTCGGCATGCGTGCGATTGCGTGCTCTTAGTTAAAAATCAGGTTGAACAACATCATGTCTTCGCCATACATGTTACAAGCAAATTTAAAAATCATCTTTGATTTGCAATTGGATCTACATGATGCACCCCGTGCAATTTTCATCCAATCTTCGTGAAATTTTGAGAAAAGATATTTCAAACATTATCAAAAATTATAAAAATACTTTCGAAGCTGTACGCTCAAATCAATTTTCTTCACTTTTTCCGCCTTGGCATCACTGTGCGCCGCCCGCAACATTTTCTAATGAAATGCCACGTGCGCGGGGGCGAGCAGTTTTCTTATAATCAATAAAGATGGCTCATTAGTCCCGCCTCTTTGTTGTCCGGTATGGCTGCAAATATTGTGTAACCGTCAAACACTCACCAAAGGGGCGTGGCTACAGGTTCAAATTTATTAATTACAAGCAAGGAGCTCTTCCGCACGCGCGAGCCATTTCGTTCGAGATGTCGCGGAGAGCAGACCGTGGTACCACCTTCGGCATCGGCGGAGCCAGTTATCCCGGCTCCCCGTCGTGTGATTCCAATACTCCCCACCGCTACAGCCGCACAAGCGACTGGCGCAGCAGCTGCATCGGTCAGCTCCAGCATCGTCGGCACCATCCACCAGCAGAATGGCCCCGCTTCCTCCTCCTGGGTTCCGTCGGCGGTCGGAGAACAAGCCGTCCCACCGGAAGAATCTGCCCGCTGTACACTCCGGAGCAGCTGATGCCGATCTTCGCGCAGCTCGCCACTCGACTGTGCGGCTGCAAAACCCGATTCGACCAGGTCTTCACACTTGGCATGTTCATCATTGAAAATGGCTGCTGGGGTGGGCCTGGTCAACTGGAATCTTGCTCGCTAAAGAGCAAAACAATCGAGCTGAAGGATTTCCTTGAGGAGAAGGGAAATAGACGTGGCGTTCATCACCGAAACGCACCTAAAACCGGAGGTGAACATCAACAACCCGGACTTTCGCACCGTGCGACTTGGCCAGGGGAGGTGGTGTGGCCATCGCTCTTCGCTACTAACATCAACTGTCGTCTGCTTCCAAGCTTCCAGCTCAGTGTCATCGAGGCCATCGGTGTCGAAATCACCACTTCGGTCAGCACAATCGCGCTCATCGCGGCGTACTGTCCAACGCAAAGCCAAAGCCGGCGATGGATCATCGGCTGCCCTTCGGAGGACATCGTCAAGCTGACGCGGAGGCAAAGGCCAGTATATCATTGCCGGCGACTTGAATGCCAAACATCAAGCCTGGGGCAACAGTCGCGGCAATCGAAACGGCACCATCTGGAGCAACGACATGGAGGAAGGCCACTACACGATCCTGAGCGGATTCCCCACTCGGCTGGAGTCGGTCCGGTGCCCACGCAACGCTCGACCTCTACGTAACAAACCTGGTGACCACGTCCTCGCAGCCGGTTGTATACCAGGAGCTCAGTTCGGATCACTATCCGGTGGTGGCGGAACTGGGCTCCTCGGTCAATCGGCACCAGCAGTTACAGCGGAACTACCACCGAGTGAACTGGCAGCGTTTCCAGCAGTGCGTCGATAGCACCGTTGACTACGAGGTGCGTCCGGAGACGCCGGAAAGTATCGACCGCCAGCTGTGCGCTATCGAGGAGGCGATCACGGCGGCCAAGAGCAACATGTACCGACGGCTCGGCAGGTAAGCAACTCCTTAAACATCGATACACTCACCAAAGATTTGATTTGATTGCGGAATGTCACTCGCAGGCAGTTTCAGCATACTGGACTGCCTGAGCTTAAAGCACGCTGCAATCGAATCATAAAAATAATCAAGGCTTGAATGGTGGACCTCAAAAAATACGACTTCTCGAATAAGATCCGCACTCTCCCAGATTATGCTAAGCCGTTTTGGAAAATGACCAAAATTCCAAAATCTAGGCCTCGGCCCATTCCACCTTTGATCCCACTAGACAATAATGGCTCTAAGGATCGCTTGATAACTCCTGCAGAAAAGGTCTCTGAAATAGGTAGTCACTTCGTCAGCTCACACAATCTTGGTCAGAACATCGTCAGTCCACACGAAGCAGCCGTCAACGAGCGTGCTAACAACATCCATTTGATTCCCAACGACTTCTCGGAGGAGTTGGAGATCTCAACTGACGAATTGACGGCCTATATCAAATCGTCGAAGAACATGAAGGCCCCAGGCTTCGACAGCATCCCTGAATCTCGAAGCTCAAACACATGAGTGCTCCGTTCTTTGAGCACCTCTCGCTGATCTTCAATCAGTGTCTCCGGCTTAGCTACTTCCCATCGTCCTGGAAGTCAGCGAAAGTCATCCCCATCCGGAAGCCTGGGAAGGATCCTTCCTCCCCCAAAAGTTATCGACCCATCAGCCTTCTCTCAGGGTTATCCAAGCTATTCGAAAAAGCTATTCATCATCGGTTGCTTGAGTCTGCCGAAAATCTCAACATCTTGCTCGAGGAACAGTTTGGTTTCCGACGCGGTCGGTCAACTGTACACCAACTGACCCGAGTTACCAACGTCCTCAGACGGAACAAAGTTTGTCTCGAAAACATCCGCCATGGCCCTTTACTCGATGTCGAGAAGGCGTTTGACAATGTATGGCACTTTGATGGCCTGGTGTACAAACTACAACGCTACAATCTTCCCAGCTACCTGGTGAAAATCATCAACAATTACCTGTCGGCAAGGACATTCCGGGTCTCAATCAGCGGAGCGAGTTCCAATGCGCACAACATCGTCGCAGGCGTTCCCCAGGGCAGTATCCTCAGGCCCCTGCTTTTTCAATCTGTTCACCTCCGACATGCCAGAACCTCCAGAAGGCGGCATTCTGTCTCTGTTCGCAGATGACACATCCATCGTCTACAACGGTAGAGTGATCAGAGCGCTAGTGGCAAAACTCCAACGAGGCCTGGATGCCCTGACAGAGTACCTCACCAGCTGGAAGATCTGTATCAACGCGGCGAAGACCCAGGTCATCATTTTCCCCCACTCCAAATCCACTAAACTTGTTCCGCCTGGGGACTGTAAAATCATCCTCAATGGCACGACTGTGGAATGGGCCAATGAGGCCGGCTACCTTGGCTTGACCCTCGACAGCAGAAGCTTATTTTCAGGCAAGAGGTTGACAAAACGGTGACAAAGTGTAACGTTTTATTGAAACTTCTGTACCCTTTGATCAACCGCCGGTCGTCATTGTCCCTGAAAAATAAACTTGCTGTCTACAAGCAAATCATCCTCCTGTGATCGAATATGGCATGCCGGTCTGGGAGGCTGTGCTAAAACCCACCACCTCAAACTTCAACAGGTCCAAAACAAATTCCTGATGAGGATGATCCTCAATACCCCTCCCAGGATAAGAACATCCGAGGTCCACCGTCTGGCAGGATAAAAACCTTACATGACCGCTTTGGTGAGTGTAAAGAAAAGTTTAGGGTCTGTTGCGCCTTCTCGGACCAAGAAGCGATTAGGGCGCTTGTTCCAATCTAGAGTTATCAAATTATTATTGTAAATATTAGTGTAAATAGTTAGTTAGGTTATCAAATTTTAAAAAACACACTAGCGCCTGCTGAAGGCCGTCATGATACATTATATTTTAAAAATTAAGTAGAAACATAAAAATAATAATAATAATAATAATTAAAATTGAAGTTGGAGGGCCAAGCCGGCCGATCACTGTACATGTTAAAAATAATTGTAGAACAAAAATTGTGTAAATAAAGAAGAATTTTACTACTACTACTCGGCGGAGTTCTTACCGGAAATTTTATTCCCGGCGATGGTGTGGGTCGCGCGGTCGTCGTCATTAACATTAGCAGCGCTTAGTTTAAATTGTCTTGTATGAAGTAGGGGGAATGACGGCTTTGGTAGATTTTGTTCTATTATTGTCGACGGGAGTTTTTGTTGACCAAATTTTATGAAATTTGGCCACAATATTCTTTGATATGCAAAGAATGTTTAGGCCAAATTTGAGAATAATTAGTTACAGAAAACCCCCTGACAATAATAGAACAAAACCTGCCAAAGCCGTAATTTCCCCTACTAACGATTGGCTACCATCAATGAAAGTAGCTCTTAAGTCACAACTTGAGGCGAGATGAATTTTGATCAAAGAAAAACTTAATTGCTTGATGATTGCAGATTGTTTCCGTCGGTAGTAGAATCACGAGATCCCGATTCAGAGAAAGACTTATAATTTTAGCAGATAGTCATCCATGCGAATACATTTTTGCAGTTTCTCCGTTTGACGCGCGCTCGTGATTCTACATACATACAGAAAACATGCGATGATTCAACTCATCCATGAGTTTTTAGGTGCTGAGTTGGAAGCTTGATTTGAATCGTCCATGAGTTTTTGCCACAACAGACCAAACCACAGGCGTTATCGCCGGAACCGCGCTGGTCCGTTCTCCGTGACATCCAGAATGAAAATGGCGCGCACGCGAAACATGGGGCTTTTATACACAGGGAAAACGAAGCAGTGGATCAAAAGGCCCGTACCTTACTGCAATCTGATGTCCGTGTTGGGGATTTATGAACGGAATTGATTTTTCACCCGGTTTGAAAATAAATAACATTTTCAATAGTTTGACGTTGATAATCTATAGTATCAAGTAGAATTGGCAAATTGCTGGAGAGTTTCCGAATCTATTGATAAGCAAATTTCGAAAATCCATCGAAAGATAAAGACGGTGTTAGCGTTTGAAATCTATCCCTAATTTCGTGACGGTTTCGAATTTGAAAATTTTGGTTTTACACCCTGTATCTGAGTCTGTCCTTAGACGTAGTTATGTCAAAAATGCGCGAGCAAAAAACACGTCTGTACGTGCTGCTGTCTTGAACTGGAATGAGGCTGATTGCGCCACGCGCGCGGGAGAAACATTTTTCTTATAACCAATAAAGATGGCTCATTAGTCCCTCCTCTTTGTTGTCCGGTATGACTGCAAATATTGTGTAACCGTCAAACACCTCACCAAAGGGGCGTGGCTACAGGTTCAATTTTATTAATTACAAGAAAGGGCTCTTCCCGCGCGCGCGAGCCATTTCGTTCGAGATGTCGCCGGAGAGCAGACCGTGGTACCACCTTCGGCATCGGCGGAGCTCCTACCGGAAATTTTATTCCCGGCGATGGTGTGGGTCGCGCGGTCGTCGTCGTCAGCATCAACAGCACTCAGATGGAATTTTCTTGCGTGTCACTACGATGGCGGCTATGGTGGTGTTTATCTCTGCTACGGTTGCGTCTGAAGTGTCATCAGTAAAAGCAGCTCTTAAGCCATAATTTGAGGCGAGACGAATTTTGATCAAAGTTCATATAAATCGCTTGGTGATGGCTGATAGTTTCCGTCGGTGGCGGAATCACGAATCACGGGTTATTATTTTAGTAGATAGACTGCTACTTGTTTCAGGTTTAATTTCCATCCATGCAAATACATTTTGCAGCTTCTCCCTTCTGACGCACGCTCTTCGTTCCCACCGATGGCGTAGGTGGCGCTCGTAACAGGATCAATACGACAGAGAATCCAACGATGGCAATCTGTTGCGGTGTGGCAGTAGAACCATAGAGCCAGCATCTGCATTTGAGTGAAATACTCTTGTGATATTCTGACTATCGGATGGTTGCTGTTGTGTTGGTGATTAGAAATCCGCATGATCTGAAATCTGTATTTTTCTGGGCATTAAATTTTTCATTGGAGGAATTTGGTTTGACTGAGAGTAAATTCATGAGATTGTTGCAATAAATCGGCAGCAGTAACGCAAAAAATCATAAGATTCAATCCATCATTCGACTTCTGCAGAGTAAGTGATTAAAATCCATCGAAAGATAAAAGACGCTATTAGTGTTTGAAATCTATCCTAATTTCGCGACGGTCTCGAATTTGGAAATTTCCATTTTACACCCTGTATCTGAGTCTTCCCCTTAGACGTAGTTGACGTCAAAAAAATTAACCTTAACAATTTAATTTAACAACTTAACCTTCCTCCCAAACATAATGGTGGTCCTGAAAAGAACCGATTCATTTCTACTTATGTGCCTCATCAACAACACGACGTTGATTGTCAGATTCAACGATGCTGTTGGGAACACGGATGAAAAAGATGTACTGCTGTTGCACGACCGCCACCACCACCTGACGAAAAATTTCATCCGCATCATCACTCATAAATCTCAATCAACGAGGCCTCCCGTGCGAACGAAATCGTCCGTTCTCCGTGACATGCAGATTGAAAATGACGCGCGCACGCGAGCACGGAGCTTTTTATACACAGGGAAACGAATCAGTGGATCAAAAGGCCCGTACGTTACTGCAATCTGATGTCCGTGTTGAGGATTTATGAACGGGATTGAATTTTTCACCGGGTTTTAAAAGAAATAACATTTTCAATGGTTTAACGGTAAGAATCAATAGTATCAATAGAATTGGCAAATTGCTGGAGAGTTTCCGCATCGATTGATACGCACATGTCGAAAATCCATCGAAAGATAAAAGACGCTATTACCGTTTGAAATCTTACATGATTTCGTGACGGTCCCCAATTTGGAAATTTTCCTTTTGCACCCTGTATCTGAGGCTTCCCCTTAGACGTAGTTTACGTCAAAATTGTCTATGCACGTCCGAAGCTATAGGCCCGAATCATTAGAAGAAGCTTACCACATAACTATGCAATATTCTAATGCGGCCTATAGGCAAAAATTAGAACAGAAACCAAGTGTGCAATGACAACATTTTTCAAAGCGAACCTCTAACTATAATGCTCAAGCCCATGATTCTAAGCCCAATCACAACAGTAATCAGAGCCAGAAATCAGTCCGGCTCCGGCTGTTTCAAAACCATTCAGCCAAACAACCGACCGACGGTGACGTCTCTATGAGAACAGCCAGGTCTAAAATGCAATTGAATGCACACATAAACGGAAAACGCAACGATGCAAAGGAACACGAGCTGGATGAACAAGAATCTGATACCCAACCGGTCGATGACTCGGCGTTGGATTCTGATGATGACGAATTCTTTCTCGGAGAGGAGTTAAATTTTCTCGGGGCTCGAAGCCTAGATCCAAACGAATGAATAATAACTTTCTTCCTTACATATCATTCATAACTAGCAAGGGCGAATTGGAAATTCCTAATCGACACCGGCGCGAATAAAATTACATTTCAGCCGATCGAGTTAATCTAGAATACTGTGACGTTGTAAAAGGAGTAAAGGTCTCGAACATTCAAGGGTCACACGAAATCACACATGCAGTTTAATTTGATCTGTTTCAGATAAATAAGAAACTAAAGTTCTATGTTCTAAAATTTCACGAGTTTTTCGACGGGCTCATTGGCTATGAGTCATTGCGAGACCTTAACGCCAACTTAAACATTGCTAAGAACACATTAAAAGATAGGACGGAAGGAATATAAATTGAAACAGAAGTTTATGAACGATCTTAAAATTAGCGTTTCTGAACAAGAGTTCCAATATCTAATAATTTAAAACCTTGAAGACGGAATTTCACAATCACCGACGAGAGGGATTTCGATAAATTTTCAATTTTACCGGGAATCTGAAGTTTAAATGGAAAGGCGACGGTAGCAATTCAAAACCATTCCAGAAAACCTCTAGAGATAAACACGAATCAAATTAACATTAGGCCAGATAAATGCGAAATTGCCGAAAAACCAAATTGTGAGTTGCCTGCAAAGAATGTCGATTATCACCTCAGGAACGAACATATGAACGATGAAGAGAAAGATGCTCTTAATGAAGTGATCCGCAGAAACTTGGAAATTCTCTACGACGAAAGCGAAAAACTCACGTTTACGCATAAAATAAAACATAAAATACGAACAACTGACAATTTGCTGATTCATGTAAAGTCCTATAGATACCCACAAATTTTTGAACAAGAAATCCAAAAACAAGTGAAGAAAATGTTGAACGATGGAATAATTCAGGAATCCATCTCTCCATACACTGCCCCTGTATGGATCGTACCCAAGATGGCGGACGCTTCTGGGAAAAAGAGATTTCGTTTGGTTATCGATTACCGAAAACTAAACGAAAAGACAATCAATGATAAGTACCCAATACCTAATATAACTGACATATTAGATAAACTGGGTCGAGCCTGTTATTTTTCTACAATTGATTTAGTATCTGGTTCCCATCAGATACAACTTGATAAAGAGGACACGAAAAACCGCATTTTCTGTGAATTCAGGCAAATACGAATTCACAAGAATGCCTTTTTGGACTCAAAATGCTCCGGCAACATTCCAGCGCGTAATGGATGGTATGCTCCAGAGATTTAATTGAGTTTGTTGCTTCCGTCTACATGGACGACATTATTATTTTCTGCTTCCCTCAAAGAACATCAACTACATCTCGAAATGATTATGAAACGGCTTAAAGAAGCAGGACTAAAGATTCAACTTGATAAGTGTGAATTCTTTAGAAACGAAGTACAATTTTAGGTCACACCGTCACCAAAAGATGGAGTGCTACCCAATGAAGACAAAATTAAAGTTATTAGGTCATGGCCAGTACCTAAAACGTTAAAGAAATTAGACAGTTTCTTGGAGACGTTAGGTTACTACAGAAGATTTATCAAAGATTTCGCTAAACTAGTGAAACCTTTGACAAAGTTACTTCGAAAAGACGCCGAATTCGAAATCACTCCTGAAACGGAGGAATGTTTCCATAAAATGCAAAGAGATACTTGTAAAAGCTCCCATACTCACCTACCCGGACTATGAGAAGGAGTTCATTCTAACGACTGATGCGAGCGATTATGCCATTGGGCGGTACTATCTCAAGGTACACTTGGGAAAGATCGGGCAGTAGCATTTGCATCAAGAACGCTAAACGTTACCGAAGAAAGATATAGCACCACGAAGAAAAGAACTTTTGGCTGTAGTTTGGGCAGTGAAGCACTTCAAAACTTATTTACATGGTCGCAGATTTAAACTGGTAACAGAACATAAACTTATATCATTATTTTGTGTTTGTGTTTTTTGTCCCTGTAGTAAGTGCTAAACTTCAAATTGTGCGCGTTTCGCTGCTGCGGACCACTTCGTGTCTGCAATGCGTGAAGGCGAGGATGGCGGGGTACATCGAACTCCATGTCTCATGAAGTTTTGTTGCATTCTGGTGTACCGATGAAACAGAGAATGGACACTAGCAACATTGCCTCTCATACGACCCCCCGCTCCAACGCCTACCCACCCGACTCTAGTGGGCCGTATGTTGTTTTCTTCCGACCCAAAGGCAAACGGTTGAATATAAGTCAGATCAGCAAAGATCTGGAAAAGCGATTCTCGTCTGTCACGACCTTCGACATGGTAGGGTCTAGTAAACTGCGCGTCACGGTCAGTGACCACAAACAGGCCAACGAGATTGCCACCTGTGAGCTTTTCACTCTCGAATATAAGGTCTATTTGCCGTCAGCAGCATGCGAGATCGCGGGGGTGGTGACGGAGGGGAGTATGACATGCGACGATCTGAAACAAGGTTTGGGTCGTTTCAAGAACGTTTCTTTGCTTCATGTTGCAATATTGGAGTGCAACCAAATGCATTCGGTGCCTGAGTCTTTCTGCGTCACCTTCTCCGGGTCAGCGCTGCCTGACTACGTAGTGATTGGCAAACTTCGTCTACCTGTTCGGCTGTGTGTACCGAAGGTGATGAATTATGTTAATTGCAAGCAGCTGGGCCACACCGCCCAGTACTGCTGCAATAAACCTCGCTGTGCATCGTGCGGAGAGAAGCATGTGGATGGCGCGTGCAAGACGGCACCAAAATGTGTCTATTGCAACGAAAGCCCTCCACATGCTCTCGAAGTTTGTCCGAAGTACATACAGTGGCGAATTCACCAGAAACGGTCTCTTCAACAGCGTTCTCGACGAAGCTACGCCGATATGTTGAGGAAGGCCGTTTTCACCGGTAGTTTCAGACACCATCTACTCTACTCTTCCTTTGGACGATCAAGGTAGTTCTGACTCCGAAATTGGAAATGGAGTTCCCTTTGTTTTCAAAGGCTCAACGAGGAAACGAGTAAAACAGAGCCAGCGACCCTCGAAAAAAGCCTAGGGAAGCCGCCTGAAAGTGGAGCCCCTATCCAACATGGTCAAATCCAAAGTAGGTGGAAATGCTCAAAAACGTTCAACTTTTGTGGTTTCACATCAGGATGAACGAGACTTTCCACCGCTTCCGAGAGACATCTAAAACCCCAGATGCCCCATTTTTTGCGATTTCTCAGCCAGAAAGAGAGCATAGAGAGCGAGCAGAAGAACCTCTGAGTGATCCAATGTTCACACTTTCTGGCATCGTGGAGCTCATCCTCAACTTCTTCGATGCTTCCGACCCCGTGAAGAACATGGTCAAAACTGTTCTTCCTATTCTGACTCCTCTCCTGAAGCAGCTGGCTTCAAAAATGCCCCTCCTCGAGTCATTCGTATCCTTCGATGACTAATTTCGTTGATAAGGCTCATATGATTTCGATTCTACAGTGGAACTGTCGAAGTATTCTTTTTTTTTTTTTTTTTTTTTTTTTTGTCTTTATTAATGAGGTTTTCGGCCCTTGACCCGAAGTATTCTTCCAAAATTAGATATTTTCAAATTTTTAGTTAACAAATTACAATGCGATGTTTTTGCTTTATGTGAAACATGGCTAACATCAGATGTAAACCTTCATTTTCCCGATTTTAACATCATTCGCCGCGATCGGGCAAATGCATATGGGGGGTGCTTTTAGGGATCAAAAACAGCACTTCTTCTATAGGGTCGATTTTTGCTCCGATGTCCAGGCACCGAAGCTGTCGCATGTCAGATGACTATTCGAGGAAAGACCTCAGTATCGCCTCGATATATCTTCCTCCAAACACCGCGATATCTCGTAGAGATCTCTCGCACATCTGCTCGGTTATGCCCGAGCCACGGTTGCTCTTGGGAGATTTTAACTCCCACGGAATAGGCTGGGGGGAACTGTACGACGACAACCGTTCATCAATGATATACAACCTCTGCGACGACTTCAACATGTCAATTTTGAATACAGGAGAAGTTACACGAGTGGCTCCTCCAGCAAGAGATAGCCGTCTAGATCTTTCCATTTGTTCGAGCTCATTATCGTTGGACTGTACTTGGAAGGTGGTCCAAGATCCCCATGGTAGTGATCATTTGCCGATCGAAGTTTTGACGTAGGACTTACGTCTCTCTTTACTATACCGGGTGTCATTTCAAAATATTACAATCGACCGCGTTACATGCTGTGTTGAAAGATTTTAAACGTTAATAGCGTTCGTCTCAGTGGACAAATTTCTGCGGTAAGCCCTCAATCGACAGATTTCAAGTATGCCTTTCATGTCCATGCTTGATAAGACCCGAAAAACTTGTTTCAATAGGCATGAAATTGTTTTCAATGAGAATACATTGAGATCAAGGGAACCTATAAATATGGGTACCGCATAATTCGTGCATCATTCCATTACCACGTTCTGATTGGTGCAGACACCAGCGAATGAGCAGCCGCTGGGTCTGCCGAGAAGCCATAAAATAGCGCAACGCAATTTTTTCCTTTCATTCTGACCGGGACGAGCGAAGCAACCGCATCATCGATTGAACAGCACTCACACCTTTTAGCAGGGAATGAAGTCATCGAAGCCACCATCATCAGCCGAAACCTAGCCAGTACCGCAGCAGTCCACCCTACAGACCCGACAAAGCAGCAATGCTGAGCAGATACCGGCAGCAGCAGCAGAGTCGAGCCGAGACCGGCCGGCATCGGTGATGAGCCGAGACAGGCTGAAGAAAAGCCACATGCATGCACTACATGCAGCATGTATGTCCAAAAAACAAACGGTTCTTCAGAGAGCCAATGATAGAGATCAATATAAAAGCTTTCAATTCCCTTCGGGATAGAAATTGCAGGGTTGTTACGGAGATCCTGAAATATTTTCCGCGCCAAATCCGCGCCGACTCAAATCAAATCCACGCCATTTCCGCGCAACATGAAAATCCATTCTGCGCCAAATCCGCGCGACCCAAAACTAAATTCTAAGCAAATACACGTTAAATATCAATGCATTGATCAATGCAATATTGGCATTGATAGAAAAAATATGTAGTAAAACATTGTTTGATACTGACCGCACACAAAGCGAACGTGACTGAATGATCGTCCCATGTTATGAATTCTAAATCTTATCACCATAAATCCCATGTCCGGGTGTTTCCTTCCTTCTACTACTAATAATGTTGCCTCAGAAAGAACACCCTACTTCCCACCTGAACTGCAATTCTAAAGCTCGCTTGCACGGCTTATTGGCCTGTATCAAGTGAAAAAGTCCCGTTAAGAAATAGACGCCAGCAGCGAGCAACAAGCGTAAAAAGAAGAAGCCCTTCAACGCGTTGATGATGATGACGCTTTGACTGACAAAGAATCGGGATACAAGACACTAGCTGATTGGCCCACCAATTGGGGAAGCAGAGAAGATTCAAAATTAAGTAAAAGTGCACTCGCTCGCAGAGCATTCAGTCTTTTTATACCATCACTAGAAACTCGCGGTTATTTGAAAGATCGTTTTCTTACTTTTTGCATAGCCGAAGCAAACAGCCTTTTTCAAGGCTCTAAGAGTTAAAAATAATGTTCTCCTTCAGTAGCTATCGCACGGATTAGAAGGCCCTTCAGTGGAAGGGCTGAGATACAGTCTACATCCCCTGCTGAACCAACTTGTGGTTTATTTCAGGCAGTCCTTCAGTGGGAAGGTTGCACTGTCGAGGCTAATATTTCGTGACCGGACAGATACTTCCTGAATTTATTTATCCAAAATAGTTGATGTGAGAAATTTGGACATATTATGTATCTTAAAGGCATGGTCAAGTCAAGTCCTACGTCCACTTAGCGGTTAAGTCACAGACATTACCCACTGTTCGTTTTAATTTCCAATGGGCATAATCAATCCG
>NW_026943368.1:0-23498 GCF_024139115.2 Armigeres subalbatus | reverse complement strand
GACTGTGCTTGGATGAACTGACTGGGTTTAAGGCTGTGTTTAATGTTACGATTCCACATTATATAGGGGAACTGTCCGGCACTTCATCTCTTAGCTCCCATTTCCATCCCATCAAAAACAAAGCAATGGAAAAGAATTTGATTTGTTTTTTATTTTTGTTATTTTTTCATCAGTATGTTGGCAAACAAAAGCAACGACATTGGTGTTGTATTTATTTGTTTTGCGATGAGATGAATATATGTTCAGTGAGATGGAGATAGGAACAGTTCCCCTACTATGCTCTAAATATATGCGGTATTTCGAAAAATATCGTTTCAGGTGATTCGAAACGAAATTTCGCGGAATTTGAGCATGATGATATCCATTTTTTTGATTTCGTTTCGTGAAATGAAAAAAAAATCGCCAGCAAGAAATTAAACGGATTTCCGCGAAATTTCGAAACAATTTTTCACTGATGCCCCATTTTGTATACATATTCAAATAATTTCGGATGCGCCGCTGAAGAAAATCATGAAGGCTGTAGTCAAGATTATAAGATAAACAAATTCTTCTTTTAACCCCTACTACGTAATTCCATTATGAATTAACAAATATGTAAGTATTCAGTTTTCTACTAGTAAACCTTTTCAGTGTGTTGTTACAAATGTTCCAGCAGAAAACGAAAAACGTATCTGTTGATTAAAAAGTAGACAAGAGTACTCAATTTTACGTATGCAGGTAATCTTCGATATAACGTACCCCCAGCGCCGTAGCGTGTGGTTGGCAGGGTTGGCCCCCGCCAAAAGCGCCAGGCCTTAGGGGTAGAGGTGTGCGCCGGTCCGGTATTCGTCGGCGGCGGCGTTTGTCAGAATTTTGACTGGCGGCGTTTTCGGCGTCACGCCGAAAGCCATTTTACCCGGCGGCGGCGGCGGCGTGAATCGGCGTGGCGATTTTTTTCATTACGTTTTTCTAAGATTTTTTTTGCATTTTGACGTAGGACTACGTCTGTGTTTTCTATATTGGGGTACACTTTACGATTGCAAAAATCGGGGACCGTCACGAAAATATGATAGACTTTAAACTTTAATATCTAAGCCGTTTCTCGATGGATTTTTAATTTTTTTGGACCATTCGATCAAGGATGAGTCAACGCTTCTTTGTATTTATTTGAAAATACTGATTTTTAACTATTTATTATCGATAATTGATAAAAAAAAAGTTTAGAAATAGGTAAACTAACCAATCACGTACATGCATCACTAGCACAGACATCAAAAATCAATCACTTGCGGGTTTGGATCTAATCCTCAGTTTGAACAAGATTTTACGCATTGCAGACGCATCAAAGTGATCGTAACGGAGCGGACACAGCATCACTGAGGCGCTAATAACATTTCCGAAGAAAATCCATCGCATTGGTGGTAGTGCTCGATGTGTTGCTGCAGATCATTCAACCTCAACGAACCAGAATTTCATATGAAGAAAAGGTTGACAATAAAAATAGCACTGTTGCGATCCCGCACTGCCGATTCCGAAAATTTATTACAAATTGTGGTGCCAGTTAGTTGGAAAGGAACATTGGGAAAAGAAAATTGGTTCTTCTCAGGACCAACATTTTATGAAAAGAAAGAGTCAATTGCGAAAATGGACTGTTTCGGTGGCATCGGGTTTGGCGTGGTAGCTTGGTTGCTGTTAGTGATTCCATCCATTAAAATTCACTACATCATCTTCCTCCGACGCGCTATCAAATTCGCTATTTATGATTGAGTTTTGCACTTTGAAGAAAGTTTATTTCGGATAGTCGGATCAACCTTCTTTTGTATAAAATCAATGAAGACGCCACCTCAGTGGAAACTATCTACAGCAACCACCCATCGGTGAACGTCGCTCGGACAGACAGATGCCGAAAGATAATGTTTGGTAATATGAAGAAATTTCGTCTTGAGTCAAACTTCTGTTGTCATTCCTCGCAACAATACGCATCTTAGATTAACATCTCATAACCAAATTCAGAATATTGCGAGAAAGTTTCATAGGATTCTTAGAATTTATCATTCTCCGAACGGTCCGTTGTCTGTGGAAACCCGATCGAAATGGCTTGCGCGCGCCGAAAAGCAGCTTCCTTATATCTAATGAAGTAATTCCATTAGCCCCGCCCCTCCAATAATCGGTATGAGTGCACATTATATTTACAGCCATATCAGCTCACAAAGGGGCGGGGCTAACGGGTTTAATTTATTAAATACAAGAAAGTTGCTGTTTGGCGCGCGCGAGCCATTTTGATCGGGATTCCACAGAAGGCGGTTCGACATTCGATGCAGCGAAGCGGACACAGCAGCACGAAGTGGGTGGCAGTGTGGCATTGCTGCAAATTTATTTCAACCTTTGGAGGCTTAACGAAAAATCATCAAGTGGCGGTCGGACAGTTGCAACGCAAGGTGTCGACAAGCGATTGGATGCAGTTAGTTATTGGAATGGGAATTGGGAAAAGAACATTGGTTCTTCTCAGGACCAACATTTTACGAAAAGAAAGAGTTAATTGCGAAAATGGACTGTTTCGATGGCATTGGGTTTGGCGTGGTAGCTTGGTGTCTGTTAGTGATTACATCCGTTCAAATTAATTTGAAGAAAGTTCATATCGGATTGTCGGATCAACCTTCTTTTGTATAAAGACCTTTTTGGAGGACACCATCCTCAAAAATGGCCACAATAAAGGAGAAATAAGCAGAATCAGAAGTGGCTTGAAACCAAACGCAAATATATTTATTTGCAACGTTTGGTTTTCGCCCGCGATGTAAGCGTACGTGGCAAAGTAAGGATTGTGATGTCCCCGACTGAAAGCCAGTCGAGTGGCTTCAGCGGCCGATGAGTCATGTTAATTCCATGGTTAGAGACTCAAAGTCCATCCATCTGGGAACAACTATTCGACTTCTTGATTCGGTTGGCCTCCGAGCAGTTTGCTCAATGTAAATAAAACGACACAAATTATTATGGCAAATACCATCAATTTTAAATACATAGCTACGTAGCCTTACGTCACTTTTGCGTACAACCCGATTGGGCTGCACCTTTGAGTTTTTTCGGCATATTTTCAAGACATTAAAATTAGATTTTTTTTTATTTTCGCATGAAAAATCTAATGAACTTTTCCAGAAAAATCTGGAGGAAAACCAAAATTTGGAAAATATTTTCGGATTGTTTGAAGTTTCGAGAAATCTTTGGAATTACCAAGAGAAGCTCTTTTGAATTCCCAAATAAAATTGTTTGGAATTTCAACAGAAAATTACATGAGAAACTTCAGAATTTTTACAAAAAAAATGTTCTTAACTTCTACAGGAAAAACTTCGGAAATTTATGAAAAGGTCTTGTTGAGTTCCTATTGAGTATTCTTCCAAATTTGTACAGAACATTATTGATAATTGTAGTAGAGTGCGGCTGGTTGAATGGGTGTTTTACCGTTGGCTTTCTCAATCTAGAATAATAAAGACGGCTTGTTTGGCATGGCCAACGATAAAACAGTCAATTCTTAAGAATTTCCGCGGGAGACTCTAAGGAGTTTTCGAGAAAAATTCTCTGGAATGCTCAGGAGAAATTCTCCGTAAGTGTTATTAATTAACGACTTGTAAAATTGTTGCATTAAAAATCTGGCCCATAGACTGAGAAAGCCAGATCCTTAATGCATTCTCCGTAAGTTTAACGGACACTTTTAACGGGCTTGGTAGTCATATGGCTACTGCTTCTGCCTCATACGCAGGAGGTTGTGGGTTCAATCCCAGGTCCGTTCCATTCTCCTACTTTGTATCTTTCTCTTTATTTCTCATGTTCTAGCAATCGCTAGAACTGGAAATGGACTTTCCATACCGTTTCCATTACTATTCCTATACCTTCAACTTGAGTATTCTAAAAGTAATCTGCTATAATTGGAAATGAACTATAGAGCTCGTTTCCTACATCCAATTAGAAATTCCATCAGTTACCTTCTCCTATCTATCACATTGGCAGCTCGTTAACCAAGACGGACCTCTGCCTCTCCCACCTAACCCAGAAATTCCAACAAATTCCGCATGAACTCGTAGCAAGTGCAGAGGTATATTCGGCTTGCAGTGGGCGAGTGATTGCATCATCATTTCCTCCCCCTTCCCTACATTGACTTGCATTCTGACGTGGCAGGCGCCAGTATGACCTAACAAATGAGATCACCAGTACTTGTACATTGAAGATGTGTGCTAGTCCCAAGCAAACATCTGTTGGTTCCCTGTGCAAGAACAGCTGATCTGGTCATAATGGAGTAGCAACTACGAGCAGTCAATCAAGCTCAAGCTCAAGCTCTCCGTAAGTTTAACGGAAACTTTTTTGAATTCCCGCGGAGGATTGTTCAAAACGATTCAACGAAAAATTGTTCGAAATTCTTGGAATTCTACGGGAATTACTTTGTACAATAGACGTTCGATAACTGCAAGTCATTAAACTGCAATGCTTTTAACTGCATTTCGAAAGTTACATCAGTTTTGCAGGTATCGAACAGCTAAGCATCAAAACTATGTTAAAGTCGATGATCACTGCATAGCGGTGAACAATCAGATGCACTTCTATTTTGACGACGTCTGACAATTGTTTGACGTCTAGAATGCGTCATGTTACAGTTATCGAACGACTAGTGTATTGTCCGTAAGAAATTCTTGGGAAATTCCATTGGCCGAAATCCGTATGTCCGAACTGGTAATTTAGCCGAAAAAGTCGTTTTCCCTAACAGGTCGTTTTGCCGAATAGGTCATCAACCCAAAAATGCCGATTGGCCGATATGGTCGTTTGACAGAATAGGTCACTTGTCCGAAAATATCGTTTAGGCCAACAGGTCTTACGGCCAAATGTCAATAACTGAATGGGTAATTTAGTCCATAATATCCATCCGTTTGGCCTAATGACATTTACGTTGAAAAGACTGTTCAACGAAATTTCGTAACCTCTCTACTTTTAAGTCGATACTAACATTTAAGCCAAAAGCCATCTAACCAAACCCCATTAAGCAGAATTGAACGTTTATCCGAAACTGTTATCAGGTCAAAAATGGTCCGACCAAAAATGTATTTTTACCGAAAACGACATACAGCCGAAATGGACATTCAGCCGAACTGGTAATTTGGCCGAAAATTTTGTTTACCAAATAGATTATTTGACCGAAAATGGTGTTTGGTAAGAATGGTAATTTGGCCTTTCTGCAAAACAACTTTTCTGGCCGACCAGCATTTTCTGTCAAATACCCAATTCGGATAAACGTCTTCTTTGGCAAAATGACACTTTTCAAAAAAGGTTGCAGAAAGGACATTTAAGGTCCAAATGACTCTTTCTGTCAAATGCCATTTTTTACCAAATGGCCTTTTTGGTCAAATGATGTATTTTCGGTCAAACGACTTTTTCACCCGAACGGCATTTTCAGCTAAATGACCTGTTAGGGTAAACAACTTTTTACAAGTCCGTCCAAATTTTCTTTTTGGCTGTACATCGCTTTCGGTCAAACTACATTTTCGGTCAAACCAATTTCGATCTGATAACAGACCCGTAATGCTGGGTAGACACCTTTACGTGGTGTGTTACGGGGTAAGATCTACCACGGTTACATTGCCAGCTACAGGCAAATCCTGACCCAACGATTACCTTCCTCATTATCCAACTCCGTGGTACTTATGAGGGTGTCGCTAAGTCGGTGGCCTCTCGTTAAGTAAGTACTACATCAACACTTCCTTCCTCTCCCTAGTTACGGTGAAGATGGGCGTGGCCAGGAGTAGTAATCCTCATGCTTTTGTTATTTTTGTTTAAGACTGGAATCAAGGACCACTCCCCTTCTTGATTTCTGATAGCATTCTAGATAAGGATCTCAAAAGTAAAACATGAGTATCACTAGTGTCCAATCTACGAATTTTTGTTTGTTTGTTTGTTTATTGTCGTCAATCATGTTTGTAGACCGTTTGATACAGATTTAGTCTTATAATATAGTTCTCCGTTACTTAAAATTACTAAACACTTTTATCCGATATGAAAATTATACACACCAAGCATTTACTGAGTACGCAAGTCTTGTTTCAATTTAGTCTTAGATGTATTGAAATCAATAGCATTCCAATGTTTATTATAAGCAGCCATCATTTGATTTATGGGTCCGAATTTCGCATAGTTTGTACGATGACTACTACAGGCAAATAAAGTTCGATTTCGCAAAGGTCTTTGTGGGATATAAAAATTTAATTTAGATAATATTGCCTCTGAGTCGACCTTGTTCGAGATAACATCATTAATGAAAGATAGCATCGCATATTCCCGTCGTTCCTTCAATGTTTGTATACTAATGTAGTAGTAGTAGTAAAATTCTTCTTTATTCAATCATTTTCTGTTCTACAATTATTATTTTTCTACATATACAGTGTTCGGCCGGCTTGGCCCTCCAACTTCAATTTTAAATTTTTATGTTTACATTGTTATTTAAGTGTTTATATGATATACTGTTAATATGACGGCCTTTAGGAGGCGCTGGTGTGTGTTTTTTTAAAAATTTGTTAACCTAACTACTATGTACACTAATATTTACAATAAAAATTTGATAACCTAGATTGGAACTAGCGCCCTAATTGGAGCCTGATCCGAGTGCAAGCAACGGACCCTAAACTTTTCTTTACACTCACCAAAGCGTTCATGTAAGGTTTTTATTCCGGCCAGACGGTGAACCTCGGATGTTCTTGTCCTGGGAGGGGTGTTAAGGATCATCCTCAGGAATTTGTTTTGGACCCGTTGAAGTTTGAGGTGGTGGGTTTTAGCGCAGCTCTCCCAGACCGGCATGCCGTATTCGATCACAGGGAGGATGATTTGCTTGTAGACAGCAAGCTTATTTTTCAGGGACAATGACGACCGGCGGTTGATCAAAGGGTACAGTAGTTTCAACAAGACGTTACACTTTGTCACCGTTTTGTCAACCTGCTGCCTGAAAATAAGCTTGCTGTCGAGGGTCAAGCCAAGGTAGTCGGCCTCATTGGCCCATTCCACAGTCGTGCCATTGAGGATGATTTTACAGTCCCCAGGCGGAACAAGTTTAGGGGATTTGGAGTGGGGAAAAATGATGACCTGGGTCTTCGCCGCGTTGATACAGATCTTCCAGCTGGTGAGGTACTTTGTCAGGGCATCCAGGCCTCGTTGGAGTTTTGCCACTAGCGCTCTGATCACTCTACCGTTGTAGACGATGGATGTGTCATCTGCGAACAGAGACAGAATGCCGCCTTCTGGAGGTTCTGGCATGTCGGAGGTGAACAGATTGAAAAGCAGGGGCCCGAGGATACTGCCCTGGGGAACGCCTGCGACGATGTTGTGCGCATTGGAACTCGCTCCGCTGATTGAGACCCGGAATGTCCTTGCCGACAGGTAATTGTTGATGATTTTCACCAGGTAGCTGGGAAGATTGTAGCGTTGTAGTTTGTACACCAGGCCATCATGCCATACATTGTCAAATGCCTTCTCGACATCGAGTAAGGCCATGGCAGATGTTTTCGAGACAAACTTGTTCCGTCTGAGGACGTTGGTAACTCGAGTCAGTTGGTGTACGGTTGACCGACCGCGTCGGAAACCAAACTGTTCCTCGAGCAAGATGTTGAGATTTTCGGCACACTCAAGTAACCGGTGATGAATAGCTTTTTCGAATAGCTTGGATAATCCTGAGAGAAGGCTGATGGGACGATAGCTTTTGGGTGAGGAAGGATCCTTCCCAGGCTTCCGGATGGGGATGACTTTCGCTGACTTCCAGGACGATGGGAAGTAGCTGAGCCGGAGACACTGATTAAAGATCAGCGAGAGGTGCTCAAAGAACGGAGCACTCATGTGTTTGAGCTCGAGATTCAGATTTGTATACTAATTAGCATGTATCGTGCTTTATAAGACGGGAGTGGAAGTTGAGTCCACCCCAACTTGCGTAGTGCATATAATATTACACCGTATAATTACACCGTAACAATGCTAATGCTAATGCTAATGCTAATGCTAAACCAATTTCGATCTGATAACAGTTTCCGTTTTGCTAAATGGTACCTGGCTAGATGTCTTTTGGCCTAAAGTCTAGTATTGACCTAAAAATAAAGAGGCCACGAAATTTTGTTCAATGGTCAATTGTCAAAAAGACCATTTCGCCAAACAAGTGGCCATTTCTGACCATATTACCCGTTCAGTACGAGGTTTAGTCATTGAAATTGACCCCGTTTGGCCAAATGATCCATTCTGTCAAAAAACTATTTCTGCTAAATGGCATTTTTGGGCAACGATGGTTTCGGCCAGACGACCTGTTAGGGCAAACGGCTTTTTCTGCCAAATTACCAGCTCGGCCGTCTGTCACTTTCGGTCTTATTGGAATGGAATGAAACTTACCAAGAATTTTTAATCGAAAGTAGAAAGAATTTTCTGAAGAAACCAGAAACAATCTTCAAAAACTCCGAGCATTTTTCCGATGCTTTAAAGTTGGTTGGTTGGTTGGTTGGTTGGCAACGTAATGTTGTAGAGATCTATCAACAAATTATATGGAAAATCCAATGAATCTTAGGAGTTTTCACTGAAAATTTCAATCAGCGGCGTGGCAAATTTTAAACGGCGGCTCGCCGATGCAAAAATATCGGCGGCGGCGGCGTACCAAAAAATACCCGCGGCGGCGGCGGCGTGGCGCGGCGGCGCACACCTCTACTTAGGGGGGCGCCGAAATCCAGAATTCCGCTATGGGAAAGGATGACAAATTATTCACAAATTCACTGGTGCAAGCTGATACAAATTTAACATCTTATCACGATTTTCTCGGGGACTACATCCAGAATCACTGCCGTAATCTGGAAAAGTGACGTAACAGCCATTTTACAACATACATGTTTTCCATTTTTCTGTTAAAGAGCTCGATGATTAGTACTCGTTAACACCATTTTTGGAAAAAGGCGTATACGTCACTTTTTCAGATTACGGCAGATCAGGTTATTACCGAATGGTAACACTTTGTGTATGGTGTTGGAATGCAGGGAAATAATTTGAGTGTCTAACCGACATTTCAAAAGGGTGGGCGATGAACCAAAGTGGTGAATTTTGGCAAAGTGGGTGGCAAATGAATACGGTTCCCAAAAATATGAGCTCTAGAGGCTTCGATGAAGAATGCAAAATAGGAAGAAAGCAATCAGTCGAGGTACGAGATACTAAGAACCTACAGCCAATTCGCATCTTTGAAGTTTATTAGCTTCCGTCAACTGATGAAATTCCGTAATTTACCTCGGCCATAAGATCGTCGAGAAGCAACACCTCGCGGACGCCGCCGGGTTATTCAACGACCATCCGGCTACACGACGCCCCAGTGCCTAACGCCATCTGCGATTGTGGCACCGATAACCGACCAAGCCATTGCCACTGTATTTCATCATCGCCTATACCGCTGAATAAACCATTAAAGGTAAAATGTAATGCATAAAGTGCTATTTAGATTACTCACCATTCAAAATCTCCCCACGCTCGCGCGCCCTGGGAGCTGGGAGAAAAGAGGCCTTTTGCGCCCACCACGGAAGCTGCCGTTGGTCAAACCCTTTCTGGGACAGCAAAAACTCCCGGGGTCATTACGTTTCAAGGTACAGTATTGGCCGATTTTGTCACTCCCCGATTTTGTCTACCCCCGATTTTATCACGTTTTCGACCCGATTTTATCACGTCCCGATTTTGTCACGTTTCCGACCCGATTTTGTCACCCCAAAAAAATTTGAAAATTTTAATCATGTTTTTTATTTTCGTAAATAATACCGTAAACAACGTTGATTACCATGCAATATCTTTCACCGCCTGTAGTTTATTATAAATGACTTCTGAGTACCTGGAAAGGATTCTGTAAGCATTTTCGACAAGAAATAACGGGTACCGTCCACGGGCCTTTCCAAGGCATAAAATGGTTCATATTTGTAAAACGAATTAAAAAATTCAAAATAATTTTTTTCCCGACTTTGTCACATACCCTGTTTTATCACCCCAAAATTCATCAGGGGGTGATAAAATCGGGATATTACTGTTTTAGAACGTCGGTATGCTCCTCTAATTTGGGAATGTCTTTTTCATAATTTACTTGATGGAAAAGAAAGTGGAAGAGGAAATACAAATGCATGAAACAAGCTTCTAGGGAAGGAGCCCTAGATAAGGACTTCATTAAGCTAAAGGCGAAACACAGAGTAGACTAAAAAGCGTAAATCAAATTCATATAGTTTTTGTTCGCGATTAAAAAATCCAAAACGTTATCTAATAATAGTTATACGGAAGTACAGATAAGAAATTTGTGTGAATTTGAGATAAATTCGCTCATTTTACGCAGACAAACTCTGCGATCGCATTTGATCCAGCGCGCAGCGTAATCTTTATAAACTGGTAAAGCTTTTAACGGGGAAGCGTATTTGAAATGATGGTATGCTGAAATTGAAATTTATTGGTTCAACCAAAACAACCAGTGCTACCAAACTACCGTCAGACCCACTCTAAAAACTCATATACCTACCTTGATCTGAATAGGCCCGTTGGTTATTCTGGCCATCAATCAACCTAATTGTTTTGTTCATGAAACTACTTGGAGCAATCGCTATTCTCACAATCAACCAATTCACTCCAAAGTGGAAGTTCATTGAAAGATCAGTAGTTTTTGCAAACCAAGCCAATTTTTTTGTCATCAAAAGAACTAATAGCGTTTCCGAAGGTCATCCAATCGACTGCATAAAATACTGATGCATCAGACCGCATCGTGCTTTCGTGCTGTGCGGTTCTTTCTCTCTTTGCGGAAGGAAGTTTTTAATACTACCCGAAGCTATTTTAATTTCAACGGTGCTTCTTAGCGCTATTTGTACCCACTGATCCCGTTACGATCTTTGCAAGGACCCGTGCCTTCGTTTTACGTTGGACCCGTTTGCGGAAGTAAAATTCCGACAAGCGGTGGTTATCCTGCAGGGACACCGTTCTGGGGAAAAAAAACCTCTTGAAGGTCACGTCTCCACGCTCAGCCATGAGCATTAATAAAAACAAGAGGAAGGGGGAGTCTCTGAATTCTCCACTTCCTTCAAACGTCCTGCCAAAGCGCGGAAAAAATAGAAGGAGAATTCAGATATTCCTTCTAACTCTAATATCGGAAATAATTCTTCTCCAACCGAACTGAGCAATCAGTTCGATTTGATTAATGATGAAATTGAGCAAATCGAATCTACCTTTAGCCCAGGTGATTCGATTCATGCGAAGAAACAACGGATTCCGCCAATTGTGGTATCTGTTGCCGAGTTTTCTGGCTTTCGGAATGAAATCTTGAGTAACCTTCAGGGGATCAAGGTTTCATTTCAGATTGCTAGGAAGGGTGACTGCCGCGTTTTGCCGGGATCCTTTGATGATCGCAAACGTCTTCTTCAGTATTTAACTGAGAAGCGCCATAAATTCTTCACATACGACGACAAAACTGAGCGATTGTTCAAAGTCGTCTTGAAAGGTCTCCCCAGTGATGACAAATCACTGGATGAGATTAAAATTGAAATTTCTCAATTACTTGGATTTTCACCAGTCCAAGTAATTAAGATGAAAAAGAAATCCCACTCTGGTACTTCCCAGAGGGCATTTCTCAAGAATTTTATTTAGTTCATTTTAACAAAAGTGAACTAAATAATATGAAAAGTTTTGAAAAGGCCTGTATTATGTCCCATGTCCGTGTTACATGGGAACATTTCCGCAGGCCTGGGGGAAATTTCCAAAACCCCACCCAGTGCCGTAAGTGCCAAAAGTGGGGTCATGGAACCAAACATTGTCACATGGATGCTAAATGCATGATTTGTGGTGGAACCTCTCACGCCAAGGACGCATGTCTTGTGAGAGAATATTCTAATAAATTTAAGTGTGCAAATTGTGGGGGTAATCATAAATCCAATTTCTGGGAATGCCCTTCACGCAAAAAAGTTTTGAATTTCCGTGCAAAATTGATGACGGAGAATTCCAATCAGATCCCAGATTCGACGGGTAGACATTTTTCAAATTTCGAAACCACTTACCAGTCGAGAAATTCATACCCACCACAATTCACAAACAAATTTTGCCGCTCGTCAACGGGTAGCAAGCACTTCAGTAAATTCCAATTTTACCTACGTATGCAAACATCGCTGCTGGTAGACAAAATTTCTCTTCTCAAAATGAGGTTTATAC
Organism: Armigeres subalbatus; assembly: GCF_024139115.2. NCBI lineage: Eukaryota > Metazoa > Arthropoda > Insecta > Diptera > Culicidae > Armigeres > Armigeres subalbatus. Next base: position 11,312 of record NW_026943368.1, on the reverse strand, counting down.
CCATGTCCCAACGGAAAATAACGGTCATGTTGCCGATTCAGGTAGCATGTCTGCTTCCGATTTTGATTTTTTAACTGAACAATTGCATCACATGATTGATGCAATGTTCAAAGCAAATACCATTCCTGAAGCTGTTCAGGTTGGTATAAAGTACACACAAAAAATTGTTATCGGACTCCGTTTCAATGGATCTAAATAATTGTGTGAAAGTTCTAAATTGGAATGCCCGCTCTCTAAAGGGTAAGGAAGATGAATTATTCAACTTCCTAACAGTTCATAATGTGCATATTGCCATTATAACAGAAACTTATTTTAAACCAGGACTCTCCATTAAAAGAGATCCAAATTATTTTATCTACAGAAATGATCGTCTTGACAGCGCCTGTGGTGGGGTCGCCATTGTCATTAATAGACGTATCAAACATAAATTATTTTCTTCGTTTGAAACCAAAATTTTTGAAACCTTGGGAGTTTCTATTGAAACAAATTTTGGTCAATTTTCCTTCATTGCAGCCTATTTACCTTTTCAATGCAATGGGCAGCAAAAGAATTTGTTGAAAGCTGATCTTCAAATTCTGACTCGCAACAAATCAAAATTCTTCGTAATTGGTGACTTCAATGCCAAACACCGTTCATGGAATAATGCTCAAAGCAATTCCAACGGCAAAATTTTATTTGAAGATTGTTCTGCGGGATATTATACTATTCAATATCCCAATGGCCCTACTTGTTTTTCTTCCAGTCGAAATCCTTCTACAATTGATTTAGTTTTAACGGATTCAAGTCAGCTGTGATGCCAATTGGTAACTCATGCTGACTATGACTCTGATCACCTTCCTGTGACATTTGAAATCTCACAAAAAGCCATTTATAATCCAATCAGCTCTACTTTTAATTATCATAGAGCTGATTGGGATTTATATAAAACATATATCGATAGGAATTTTGATGTTAATATTCCTTTGGATACCAAAAGTGATATTGACAATGCGCTCGTATCTTTGACAAATTTAATTGTCGAAGCCAGAGGCATTGCAATTCCTAAATGTGAAATTAAATTCAACTCCATTATTATTGACGACGATCTTCAGCTACTGATCCGTCTTAAAAATGTGAGGCGAAGGCAATACCAAAGAACTCGCGATCCCGAATTGAAAGTTATTTGGCGAGATTTGCAAAATGAAATTAAAAAACGTTTCGCTATTCTGAGAAATACCAACTTTGAGAATAATGTCTCGAAGTTGGATCCCAGTTCGAAACCCTTTTGGAAATTAACGAAAATTCTTAAAAAACCTCAAAAGCCAATTCTAGCGCTTAAAGAGGGAAATAAAATTTTATTAACAAATGGCGAAAAGGCTCAAAAACTTGCTCAGCAGTTCGAGAGTGCCCATAATTTTAGTCTAGGTCTCACTAGTCCAATTGAGGATCAGGTTACACGAAGCTTCGAAGACATTCTCAACCAAGATAATGTTTTTGACCCTTTGTTGGGAACTAATTTGGATGAAGTGAGATCTATTACTAGAAAATTTAAAAATATGAAAGCCCCGGGTGATGATGGTATTTTCTACATACTTATCAAAAAACTTCCTGAGAGCTCTTTATCCTTTTTGGTTAATATATTTAACAAATGTTTTCAATTGGCATACTTCCCAGATAAGCTTGAGCTTGAGCTTGATTGACTGCTCGTAGTTGCTACTCCATTATGACTAGATCAGCTGTTCTTGCACAGGGAACCAACAGATGTTTGCTTGGGACTAGCACACATCTTCAATGTACAAGTACTGGTGATCTCATTTGTTAGGTCATACTGGCGCCTGCCACGTCAGAATGCAAGTCAATGTAGGGAAGGGGAGGAAATGATGATGCAATCACTCGCCCGCTGCAAGCCGAATATACCTCTGCACTTGCCACGAGTTCATGCGGAATTTGTTGGAATTTCTGGGTTAGGTTGAAGAGGCAGAGGTCCGTCTTGGTTAACGAGCTGCCAATGTGATAGATAGGAGAAGGTAACTGATGGAATTTCTAATTGGATGTAGGAAACGAGCTCTATAGTTCATTTCCAATTCTAGCAGATTACTGTTAGAATACTCAAGTTGAAGGTATAGGAATAAAAATGGAAACGGTATGAAAGTCCATTTCCAGTTCTAGCGATTGCTAGAACATGAGAAATATAGAGGAAGATACAAAGTATAGGAGAATGGAACGGACCTGGGATTGAACCCACGACCTCCTGCGTGTGAGGCAGAAGCAGTAGCCATATGACTACCAAGCCCGCGATACTTGGCATACTTCCCAGATAAATGGAAAAACGCCAAAGTTGTTCCAATTTTGAAGCCGGACAAAAATCCAGCTGAGGCTTCTAGTTATCGCCCAATCAGTTTGCTTTCTTCAATAAGCAAACTGTTTGAAAAGATTATTTTAAATAGAATGATGGTTCATATTAATGACAATTCTATTTTTGCTGATGAGCAATTTGGTTTTCGCCATGGGCATTCAACCACTCATCAGTTATTAAGAGTTACGAACTTAATTCGGCTCAACAAATCTGAAGGATATTCGACTGGAGTTGCTCTTCTTGATATAGCGAAAGCATTTGACAGTGTTTGGCATGAAGGTTTGATTGTAAAATTGATGAATTTTAATTTTCCTCTGTACATTATTAAACTGATCCAAAATTATTTATCAGATCGCTCACTGCAGGTAAACTATCAGAATTCTAAATCTGATAGATTACCTGTAAGGGCTGGTGTCCCCCAAGGCAGCATACTGGGGCCCATTTTGTATAACATTTTACTTCTGACTTACCTGATTTACCACCAGGGTGACAAAAATCTTTTTTTTTTGCAGATGACACGGGCCTTTCAGCCAGAGGGCGCAGCCATCGTGTCATTTGTAGTAGATTGCAAAAAGTTTGGATATTTTCTCCACTTACTTGCAAAAATGGAAAATTTCCCCGAATGCTTCCAAAACTCAGCTTATAATTTTCCCACATAAGCCGAGAGCTTTTTATTTGAAACCTTCTAGCAGACATATTGTCACTATGAATGGGGTTCCAATTAATTGGTCTAGCAAAGCTAAATATTTAGGACTTCTGCTAGATCAAAAATTAACTTTTAAAAATCACATTGAAGGCCTTCAAGCCAAATGTAACAAATATATTAAGTGTCTATATCCACTTATAAATAGAAAATCAAAACTTTGTCTTAAGAACAAACTTTTGATTTACAAACAAATTTTTAGACCAGCCATGTTGTATGCTATGCCAATATGGACTAGTTGCTGCAATACCAGAAAGAAGGCACTTCAGAGGATTCAAAATAAAATTCTGAAAATGATTCTGAAGTTGCCTCCGTGGTATAGTACCAATGAACTTCATAGAATTTCTAATATTGAGACATTGCAACAAATGTCTAACAAAATAATTTCCAATTTTAGACAAAAATCGTTGCAATCTTCTATTGCAACGATTAGCTCCTTGTACCCTTAGTTATAAAAAGAAAAATTCTAACTGCCAGAGGCAATTGAAATGTATTAATAATAACTGAAAATATAACATAGCAAATAAGGATGATAGTGTTAATAAAACACGGAACACCTAGTTTAAGAGATGAATGCATGTATTAGATAATTAGCAAATAAAATTAGTTAAAAAAAAAAAGTACTGATGCATGTATGTGCGTATGTATGTGTGTGTATGTGTACAAGAAATGTGACACAATTTTTTTTGTACTTTATCCAAGTTGCATTCAACGCAGATTGCGGCCTAGTTAGACCCTATTGAAAATTACACCGATCGAACATTGCGTTCCGGAGTTATTAACAAAACATATTTTTTGCCTTTTTTTTCGGGAATTGCTGCAATGCATTGAAATGAATGTTAATAAATTACAAAAATCGTTAAACTTCAGGGGATTTCTAGAAACGTTCTGGTCTTTTAATAACCCTTACTTTCTACCTATTAGAACATATGCAGGTTATAGAGGACCAATAAAGGCGCCGGCCACGTCCTTATGGTCATCTAGGAAGGGAAGGAAAGTTAGTGTGACATCCGTTGCTACTAGAGACCGAGAACACCTCTGCATCTCCACAGTTGTCACAGGAAGGATTTTGGTTAGTTGGGATAGGGTACGTTATTACATGGATCAGGATTCACCTTGGTAAGTGATGCGATCCATGCAACCATTATTAGTTAAAATTAGAATTAATTCAACTATTTTAGAAAATTACTTACACATGTCGTCATCTTCGATGACGAACTGTACAAGAATATTGTAAATGAAAAATGTAATACATATGTATATTTCAAAATATTATTATTCTTACTGAAAGTTCTTATGTGAATCTGATAAAATATGTGTTATTAGTGTACGTCGACACATGTTGTGACGAACCATTCAATTTTTGTATATTAAATATGGAGTGATCTGCTTTCTCTTCGTCGTTGACACCACATAGCCATCGGGATACCACCGCCCCGCAATCCCGTATCCCCTCAGCAAACCCCCAATCAGCTGCTGCGAAAACTCTAGTTAAAGCCAAGCTACCACTGCACTATGGTGCCTCTCCATGCAAACTGGCGGACAAAAATATTTTCTTCCTTTTTTCGAGCTTATAAGATGCTTTTTATGTTTTCAAAGCAATGAAATGTTATTAAACAACAATTCCAGTCATTTCGCGACTAACTTTCGAAAAGGGCTTAATATTTTGACTCTTTAATTAAAACTATATATAAATTCCCAAACGACATCGCATTTTTATTCGCAAAATACCAAGAACAAATAGTCAAGAACGCTTTTTATAGTAAAATATTGAAATTTGAGTTGCTATGATGCGTTTCTTTTTCAAATCGCGTTTTCTCAAAATTTTGCGCAAGATTTACCGTGGGAATCTAAAAGTACACATCCCAAATATGATCCCCAACTAAAACCATATTAGTTGATCATTAAAAAACTGTCCCTGAAATTGGCCTGGTGGCATGTATTTTGTGGTTGTGTTTACAGGGGAAATAACGACGGGTTTTGACCTATATTATACTATTGTCAGAGAAACGATCGTTTCTGTACACTCACTCACTCAAGAGAAGCTAGAAAATAGTCAAATTTAATGTCTAGAGAACGCGGTTTGAAGAACCCGCTCTCAATAGAAAACGATTAACGAACAAAGATAAAATAAACGCAACTACCGTTCCGAATCATAACAAGCCATGATAACAAATTTATCAAACTTGTAAACAAGTGCGCATTTTTATTCGCAAAATACTAAGAACAAATAGGCAAGAACGCTTTTTATAGTAAAATATTGAAGTTTGAGTTGCTATGATGCACACTAAGGAATAAAAGACAAGTTTTGGAGCAAACGACTTTCTTTTTCAAATCGCGTTTTCTCAGAATTTTGCGCAAGATTTTCCGTGGGAATCTCAAAGTACACATCCCAAATATGATCCTTAACTAAACATCTCCACAGTTCAATGCGGGTAAAAAAGTGGCTGACTTTTAAAGTTGAAAATACCTCTAGTTTTCAATGTTTTTTTTTTTTTTTTCATGTTTTGATTTTTTTGGGGCCCTCCTTAGCCGTGCGGTAAGACGCGCGGCTACAAAGCAAGATCATGCTGAGGGTGACTGGGTTCGATTCCCGGTGCCGGTCTAGACAATTTTCGGATTGGAAATTATCTCGACTTCCCTGGGCATAAAAGTATCATCGTGCTAGCCTCATGATATACGAATGCAAAAATGGTAACCTGGCTTAGAAACCTCGCAGTTAATAACTGTGGAAGTGCTTAATGAACACTAAGCTGCGAGGCGGCTCTGTCCCAGTGTGGGGATGTAATGATGATAAGAAGAAGAAGAAGAAAATGAAGAAGAAGATATTTTGATTTTTAATTTTTTTTCCTTCATGATATCAAGATTTTCGTTAGTATGATATGAAAGCTCTTTTAATTATCTTTACAATGCTATATATAAACCTCGGTATCGTTTTAGAAAAAAAAAACTCTTTAAAAGCTGGTATGAAGTGAAGCAAGATTTGAAGAGAAATAAAACTAAGTTTTACCTTTTCTCAAATTTGATAACCACCCAGGTAACCAATAAGCATTAATGTAAGCACTATAGTAGCATTATACAGGCATTGCAGGCATGTTTATGAAGGCAAAATTATTCCAACCACCATCTCTCTCTTATGGGCCAGCTGGTAAGAGCGATGACAACTTCAGCGTCGAGTTCGAATCCCGCTCGAAGAAAGTAAAAAAATGTGTTCCATTTCAAATATGAATATACAATATAGATATAATATGAAATAAAAAAACTATGTAAAAAAGAATTAGAAAAAATGATATTATAAAAAACTGTTTTCTTGTTTTCAAAATTAAGCATTTATTTTCGCATTTCGGATGCTGAATAAATGCAACTCAGCAAATTTTCTACTTTATCGATAAAGTAGGATAAAGCACTTAAGAAGCCATATATTTGGCCAAAACCTGCATTAAAATAGCATTAAAGGCGACTAAAGGGCTTATTGGCATTTAATGTTTTGCGGTAAAAGCGCATATAATGTCTCTTAAATGCTTTATATAAAGCTTACTGGTTACCTGGGTAATATCTCAAAAACTATAACTCGTAGGGACTTGAAATTTTGGGGTTTACTTATCCTGTGTATCAATTTTCGAAAACTTCAGCACTGTCTTGCTCTGCAGCCTCACATATTACCATAGAAGGCTGAAACCGCGAGAAACCGCGGTTTTTAAAGTACGCGCTATGCGCATCTATTCACTAATGAACCACATCAACATTTCACAACCATACCTACAAAAAACTATCTGGTTTTATGGTATTTCGCATAAAATAAAATCATGAAACTGCTAAACCGCGTAAAAACAAGCTTCGTAAATACAAATCACAAATGCCGTCTGTTCTCCTTACTAGTGTACAACATAAAATAATGGAACGTACAAACGGTCAAGCAGTTTGACCAACATTGACTCCACCTCTCGTTTGTTTAAACATCCATCAAGTTTTACCAACAGCGACACGAACAATCAATTTATTCGACCAACACTATCACACACGAACGACCGAAGTGCCAACTTGAGAACCAACCACCAAAAATATATGGGAGTTTGTGCAACTTCACTACAAATGCTCAAACATATTCGACGAACCTTGACTCCGCCCCCGACAACTCAAACCAAAATCAAACCGTTTTAATTTTTTCCAACCGAGCCGCCAACTGTCAAATGGTTGTTCGAACAACTTCACACACGTTCAAACAAAGCAGCAACCGAAGCGTTTTCTTGGGGGCAGAGCCAATGTTCGTCAAACTGCTTGACTGGTGTGTACGTTGCATAAGAAACAAAACCATCAGTTATTTTACCTTTGTTCCTAATAGAATGAATGAATGAGATGGGAAATGATTCTTAGGAAATATACATGTCATATAAATCCCCGACATTAACCAGGTATTCCGTAGCTCAGAGATAAAACATGTGGCCCCGGGCACACCATGCGGAAGGCGTTGTGAACCCCTTTCATTGGTGAAAACCCTTCATTGGGCTAATGAATGTTTGTGCCAGCCGCGCGTAATACGAATGCACGAACAACAACCTTGTTCAGAGACCTCCATGATCAACAACCCACAAGGCGGCAGTATTCCAGTTGTGGAATGTAATGCAAACAAAGACGATATGATAAATTTCATATCAAAACCAGATTTGTCTCACCAAAATAAATGTCTCTGTTCCGGACATATGTAAATCCTAAGCCTAGGATATTATCTTCATATTCATAAACATATAATTAGAATATATGTAACTGTTATTTAAACTTCACGCGGGGAAACTCGTTCATCCAGCCGACACTTCCCCTCTGCTGAATCCCGCACTCCACCAAGAACCCACCAATTCCGGGAAAACAAGTGGACCCTCTGGATCCAATGAGAATATCCATTCACCATCCCAAAACGAGCAAAATCCGCAGCAAAGTGGAAAAGACTGCAAAGAAAAACCATGACTAAACGAGTTTCTCCGTGCAACATGATCTGTAATGACAAAGAAAGTATGAAGTGGTGTGAAAGTGTGTTTCCCAATATCGTGAAGTTGTATAAGTAAATGTTAGCTAATTCTTTGGAAGTAACAACTGAAATTTCTTGGAATCGAAACAGCTTCATAAATAATACACCGCAAAACACTAGTATTGCATTTTGAAAAGCAAAAATACAAATAAAGGAAAAATGGCTTGATCTCACCAACTTTGCGAAACATCGCCCGTTTCCTACGAAGTTTGAAGGTTTTTTAGGTCAAATGCGGCCATCCAAATTTATTCTTTCCGCCAATGATTAGCGAAGCAGCATTTTGACACATCACTTTCTCAAACACACTTTCTCTCAATGCCAATATTATTTTATAACATTTTTTAGCACACTTTACAAACTATGTAAATAGATTCTATTTAGGTATAATTGGGAAAAAATTTGAATTCACAAAACTTTTAGCAGTGACATGTCAGAGACCAGGTCAATACTTTCACATCGAATTCTTTGTTTAATTTCTTTCAAGAAAATCCTAAGACCTCCGGAAATTCCTGCAAGAATTCCATTAGAAACTCCTTGAGCAATACTTTTAGAAATTATCCCAGGAATTTCTCAAATAATTCTAGAATAAAATTTAAAGAAACTCCTGTGAAGTTTCCAAACGAATTTGTAAGTGTTGGATATGTTATGTGATGAGTGTTGCCGATAACTTCAATGTAGTCTAATGCGTTAATGGCAGGTAAAACTCGTCTTTATGTATAGGTTTTCCCAGTACTTTAGCAACTGCAGTAGAGCAGGGCATGATTAGCCTCCACTACCCTATAAGACCGCGTCCAATCACTCACCATAGTCCTCCAACCCAACAACAGAGGGCCAGAAGCACCTTCGTTAAGTAGTCATTAAGGGGTGGGGTGGCGTAATTGGGTCGATACTATGAGACGAGGTGGAAAAAAAGGTCATGACCCTGGGATGCGGTCACTATTCCAAAATATTTCGAAGCGAACTGATGTTACAAAGTTACCAAAGTTGGAAATTGAAGAGTAGTGAAGAGAGTGTGTGGAACAGGAGGAGGACAACCACTGCATAATGATCATTTGTTAGAGGATCTATCCTAAAAATACGCTAGAACATAACTACTTTAGCTCTAGGATAAACAAGGGGATCCAAGTATCCCCACTTTTCCCTACACAAACTCTACAAAACACTCACACGATCAGCGCAGCTAACAGCATGACCACTAGGCCCAGATTGTGAAACTTAAACCAAACCAAACCAAAACTTGTATGCAAAAACTGCATAAGACATATTCAGGAAATGTTATCTTTCCACAGCCAACTTACTATATAAGATCGTTTTGTTTGTTTTATTTAATACATAAAAACGACTTTTCATCCTTGAGCATCCGAAACGACTACATGTAAAGCAACCGATTTCAGCGGTAATTATTTAGAGCCAACTCATTGGAATTCCTCCTGTGTTTGACTCGGTGCCTAGTGCAAGGATGCGCTCTGTGGATGCTCGGGTCTAGGTTCGAGTCCAGGTCAGATCTGAATTAATTTTCTGTTAAATACATAACTTATTGTGAAACAGGATACAATTTGAAAAAACGAGCAATGGGTAATGTTTTCAACATAACCGCGAGTAGACGCAGGACTTGTATAAACGTAACGTATTTACATTTAACTTCTAACTTTTGGATCTATGGAGTTTGATTAAAGGTATTGATATTGGAAACGACAACTTCCATGCTGTGTAGAATTATTAGCAATTTGTTCATTCAAAACTTCTGGAAATAAAACTAATAATTAAATACATAATTAGAATTGCTTTGTTTCTATCTATTAAGCCCTTATTTATTCAAGCAAATGTAGGGCATTTATAGATTTCTTATTGAAGTAGTATTTGAAGTTTAAAAATTCTATTTTTAAAATTTTCAGGCTTGGGCGAAATGTGCTATTTTAGAGGAACTGTCCCGTTTAAAAAAAAAAGAAATACAACACCAATTCCGTTGCTTCTTTTTGCTAAAATGCGTGCTTACTGCTGAAAAAATCACAAGAATAAGAAACAAGTCAAGGTGCAGTAACCCTACTAAAATAGAGGAGGTGCTGCTAATACATCAACGAAAAATTATTTAATGTTTTTATTCTAAACTCCGAGTCTACGTCAAGTTTAATAATACAATTTCTCTGAAAATGAAAAACAAAGAATAAGATAAAGTTTATTAAAATATTTTTCCGGAAATTATTTTTTGCGGACTTTTTTAAAACATTTACATGTAATACAGCGAAATTTGTTAATCTAAAATGGATATTAACACTATTGCTGATTGTGCATCTTTAATTGCTAATGCCTTCTGCAAATAAATGAAAGTAATTATTTTAATCAAATTTTTATTTTCATCAGTGTAGTTGATTTTTGCTTTTTGCTGGGGAATCTGAATTGTTATAGTAGCATCATGTTTTAATGTACGTGTCGTTTAGTACCAAACACAACTTAACATATGGTCAGTCATATGACATGACTCGTACCCATTCCGGTATCATGTGGATTATGAAACCAATCACCTGGATGAGCAGACCAGATCTCTCTAATTTTATTCTTCTTCATCCACCACCGCTGCCTCAGCCATCATCGGCCTCTAGCCGTGAGCTCCGAGCGATGCGATGGGCGATTGCATCCATCGCAATCGACACCCACTGCATCCCACCATCATCAACCACAGAATGACCAAAAAATGCGCCCACTTCTTTCATGCATATTCGCAGACCCACCGGCAGTTCTACCGCTGGTGACTCCATGCTGTCGCTATGTAGGTAAACACAGCGAACGATCGAACGAAACGAAAAATGAGCGAGCAAAAAGCTCGTAAGTGCGCGCTGCTGTCACAAATTGTAATGACTCGCACACGATAGGAACTGCTTCTTTTATACACAAAGAAAATCTTGCAGTAGACCCAAAGGCCCGTGACATACCACAATCTGATGTCCGTGTTAGGAATGCACGGTATTGGTTACATATGAAATTTTTACTGGCTGTGACAAGAATTGAAATTTTCAATAGCTTATCGTTGATAATCTTTAATTTCAATGAAATATGCAAAATGGTGGAGAGTTTCCGAGTCGATTGATATACAAATCTTAAAAATCCATCAAAAGATAAAAGCGCTAGTAACGTTCAAAATCTTCCTTTCCAGCGTAACGCTCTCGATTTCTAAAAATCTAAATGACACCCAGTATAGTAAAGAAAGACGTAAGTCCTACGTCAAAATGCGCTGCGACAACGACAATGCTCTG
>NW_026943367.1:0-999 GCF_024139115.2 Armigeres subalbatus | reverse complement strand
GTCTTCAGAAGATGACATTCGTAAAAAATATAAAATAAAATGAGCAAATCAAAAATATTGTTTTTTAAGGTACTCCCTAATCCTGCTAAGTAAACTTGCTCTAAACAAGTGAGCCTAAGAGCTACAGAAAAATTTATATAGCAAAGTTGATTGGAAAAAGCTGCGCTACAATTTTGTAAAACATTTTATGTAAATATTTCGCAAAAATAAATTTTCACATTTTTATAAAATAGCCCATACTATTTTTCGATAACTCTATAACAAGGGCCCAAGTATTTAGAACAACTTTGAAGAACATTTTTTTTCTTATATATAGTTTTGGCCGAAAATGCATCTTTTTTCGTTATTCTTGCAATAGGGTGATAATAATAAAACTTATAAAAAGTGTTGAAGCTTAAGATTTTTTTTTTCATTTTCCATTTTTAGCGCTTTTCAAAACGCATGTTTTGCTATAATAACATCGTCTGTATCTTTTTCCGTTGTCGAGTTATATCAATCAACTTGAAAAAATATGACTTTAGTAAAATTGGTAAAACTCGAGATAAAAAATAACATATTTCCAATTTAAAAATAACATATCTCCAACTCCAATTTTGACATAATAAGGAATATGAATTGTTCTCTCAAATGCCGTGTAAACATATGTTTTGGTCTGCCCTAAACGAAGATATCAACTTAAAAAAAAATGTAATTTTGAGAGAAAAACAAATAAAACTTTTGATAGGAAATAGATTTTGAGCATATTTACCCCTCAAAAGTTGCATTTTTCGAGCTCTAAAAGTCACCAGAAGTCGATTTTTCCGAAATATCAAAAACAAAAAAAAGATCAAACATATTGTTTGTTAGAGGGACACGCTAATCCAAGTAGGCAAAATTGCTCTAAATCAGCCAACTTAAGGTGACACGAGAAGCACGAACAATCATCAAATAGTCATATTTTCCATCATTGAATGCTTAATTATTTTTTCCTACAACAAATATGGTTTTGAAAAAGTATCA